>NC_084796.1:36134647-36437678 GCF_963169125.1 Humulus lupulus | reverse complement strand
GGTCTTTCACCTCCCCAATGATCGTGCATGAATATCTGAGAAGAGTAAAGGGAAAGTGAGGATCTATGACCAATAGATAGAAGAAGAGAAATATACGGATAGTGTTGCTCATGTATAAAAGTTAAGCTTTTATATGACCAGCAGCATCCTAATATAAACACTACAAACATGCGAGCAATTTTAAAAAACAGATCAAAAAGTGAAGGTGAAAAGTATTTTTGAGAAAACTTTTTGACTCCGAAAATAGGCAGGAAAGACCCAGTTTTTCAAAAAACAGTAAAATCGAATTTTCGCTTTGATTTCGATCCCTAAATCAGTACTTCTATGTCCCACATTAATTTCTAAACATCGTCTAGTGTTTTATACTACCTAAAATCCCTATTCTAGCATGTTTCTATACATCTTTGTATGAACTCGATTACCCGAGAAGCTTTTTATCAAGAACAATGGAGACACAATCATAAAAACTCACGAAATTTATTCTGGAGTGCGTAAAAGAGATGGTGAGTTTGAAACTTACTTTGATTATGGTTTGTAGAGGAATCACAAGGATTGTTGCTCGAAGCAAAGTTGAGGGCTTCTCGGATCACAGAGGTTTTCTGGGTTTTTTCTTGAGAATTTTTTCTGAGTTCTTGAAGAGAGAGAAAGCGTCGGTAAAAAGTGAAAACTAGAAAGGTGGTATATTTATACTGATCATGGTGCTATTGAAAAGGTAATGATGGGAATAGGATTTTGATGTATGGGAAATTGCAATAACCATCGAAATATTTTTGGGAAACTGTAAAAGTTGTGATTGCTTACTTTTTTGAAAAGGGGCTGACAGATGTGACAGGTCGGACGAATAGCTGGTCCAGTAAGGTTATTAAATGCTGGTCGTAGTAAAATAAACTTGGGGGGCAAATGATTACCCAAAAAAGATTCACTTGATGACGTGGCAAGATTAGTACGCACGTGGATACGCGTGACTGTTTAAATGGTTACGTTCTGGTCGACCATCAACCAGAGGAGCATTCGTATGGCAGAAGGCATATTTCGTAGGCAACCAGGACTTGTCCTAGTATTTATGTAATAATTATAATTTCCATTATTATTCAGATACGTTTGTATTAAATGTAATCAAGGCCCATATGGAGATCGTTGAGCCTAAAAATAAGACACAAAGGGCTCATGAGAAGGATCTTTGAGAAAGGGAGAGAGATAATTATTGTTTTTACACAATACTCTATATCTTTTGTTCAGCTTGTGAAACTCGGTAAATCCTTGTTTACTGATCGCAGGTTTTCATTACATTAATAAGAACGCTAAGTGGGCGTAGGTCATTACCATCACTTGGGGCCGAACCACTATAAATCCTTGTTTCATTTATCTTCTTGACTTGAATTCATCTAATTTTTGTTGTTTTATTTGACTCTGTGTCGTTGACCAAATCGAGGGTCAACACAAATGTTGCCCTAAAAGTTAGCATGATGACATGGCATAAACATAAGGCACGTGAAAGGCTCATAATAATTCATTTATAGAAGACTGGTCGACCCATGACCAGACAAGAGAAGGAAACATGCTATCAGACACGTGCAACAATTATGTGGAGCAGCAGGAAAAGAAGTTGGTTAAAAGACATGCGACCAGATTAGCTCGATGGAGCACAGTTAAAGCTTAAAGTTAGTTTAATGTACAAATATTTGTGTGATATCTATTATTTCAAATGTAAAGTGTATTATTTACATATTATTTTATTATTTCTAGTTGCACAAGTTATGCAAAGCCCATGGCCCATCTTTTGTACATCCTTGAGTCTATAAATAGAAACCAAAGGATTCATTATTACTTAGGTTGTAATTCTTTATTTTCAAAGAGTTCATAAGATTCGAGTGATGTTATACACGTTCTTGTATCCTTCTTCCTAACTTGTGAAACTTGGTGGACTTTAGTCTGCTAATTGCAGGTTTTGGGGGATATACATTAATAAGAGTACTAAGCGGACGTAGGTCATTACTGACTATCAGGACAAAAATACATTATATTTGTGTGTCATTAATTATTTGTTGATTATTCTTAAGTTAAATTCTTATTTCATGTCATTTATTTGACTTAGTTTTGTTGGCCAATTCGTGGGTCAACATGGGTGTTTTGTTGTTGGAAGTTTTGGAGCCTATATATAGAGAGGTGAAGGTCTCAGTTTTGCAAAACACAAGAAAGAAAGAAAGAAAGGTGAGTGTGAAAGAAAGAGAAAGAAGAGAGAGCGGGAGGCAAGAGTTGGAGCTCAAGGATCTAGGACTCGAGTTTGGACGCAAGGTTTAAGGTATAATGCATGCAAAAAGCACAAGGGTTGTGTGGTGAAGCCAAGTTTAAGGTATAATGCAAGCGAAGCACAAGGCCTCCGGCCGGGCCACTCGAGCCTCCTCCCGGGCAGCTTAAGTCTCCTCCTGCAATGTCTTAGAATCCTCCAATGCTTTTAAGCACAACCTCCTCTGCAACCTTAGAGCGGCCAGTCGCCTCCTCCACCAGCTAGGATGAAGTGTCCTCCACCGCTTGGAGCTTGGATTTTTCCTCATTAGTCGGTTCTCCAACTTTGAGGAACATATCCTCTCGTTCTTGAGAGACTTTTGAAGCTGGGAGTGCTCCTTGAGAGAGACCGACACCTCCCAGACCACTTTCAACTACATGGAGCTCATAGTATGATGTCCTCCAGTTGTCAACACATAGTGGCGACCTGTGTGGTGAACCAAAGTTACTATACAATATACTAACGTATTATAAAATTTAAACAAGAGATAGACCAACACTCACCCAGGCTGTGGCATGGTGGCAGGTGGCGAGGAGGGCCACCTTGTTATCCCCTCCTACTCTAGCATAACGTTGATAGAGCATCTCGCTAAGTGAGGTGCTCTACCCCTGTAGGAGCTTTTTCGCCAAAGGAGTTGTCATATTGCCGAGTCTCCCTGCAAAGAGAGACTCCAGCTCCGTTCATCCATAAGGTGGCAGTGGGGTTTGACTCCAGGGAGGATTGTCCTCGCAAAGGCACTCCGCCAATACCTTAAAGTCTTCCTCCCCTTGCTCTGATCAGGTCTTCAAGTGTTCAACTACCCTCTTAAACCTATCCAGATCTTCCCCCTCGTAGTGTTCAGGGAAGATGACAAGCTGGGGAGTGCTAGCCAAAGGACTGCTAGATACCTCAAGGGGTGGAAGGTCATTTCCTGTCCCTAACGTCCCCTCATCGGGGATAGGAGATCCCCCGCAAGGGTCGATGACTGGTGGGTCCATAGTCATCGGGACTTCCTCTTGTGTCACCAAACTTGGGGGAGTAGTCGTGGAAGCAGCTGTTGGAGCTACGCAGACCACCAGAGCTTCAGGGGCAGCCACTAGGGGTTCGAGCTGTTAGGAACAGTTCCTAGAGCACATCAGAAATTGTGGTAATGGTAGTATCGTATACAACAACAAAAAATTCATATAAACCACTTTATACGAGGATCCTTTAATATGAAATATGTTAATAAACAAAATATGTATATGTAAAATAATACGAAATTGTTTACCTCTTGTTGCCTATCAAGAATCCTTTAATCTTTTCATATATATTTCAATCTTCCAATCCTCGCTAGAGTATGCACACCTAGATCTTCCAAGACATTCTCTACACCTCAAGATATGGGTGGGCACATAGAGAACAAGAATTAATATATGTGAATCAAAATTATTCTCAACACATGAGACTCTTGATTATAGGCTAGAGAGAAAGGTTTATCTTTTTGTGTGAAAAAGATGATCAATTTTTCTTTTCTGTAAAAAATTGTTCTCTTTTCATTTTCTATCATATAGAATATATAGGAATTATTATTATCATAATAATAATAATAAAATTGATCATCTTTAATAATAATAAAATAAATGATAATTAAAGACAAAGTCTTACATTCCATTTTAAAAATATTTTAAAAATGTTTTATTAATTAATTAAATAAAAAAAATCAATAACTGATCACTATCAGTAGTGGTACAAGCATAGGATAGTCTAGGAAGCCCTACGCCTGTAGCACTTCCTTGAAATAATGGAATTAATTTTTATTTTAATTAATAAATAATTCAAAATTCAATTAAGGTATCATCATTTTAAGGAAAAGATAACAACTTAAATTTCAAAATTCAAAATTTGAATTTCCATTATCATCTTATTATTAATTAAATACACATAATAATAAAAACAAATTTTGACTACCTATATTTATCTTTTCACACTTAAATAAAATAATTAATTAAAATCAACTTCTTTTATTTGTACACAATTTCTAAAATTGCATTAATGCAATAATAAATTGTGCAACTTCAATTATCACATAATTGCATAGTTATCTCAAAGAATAAATATTCTCTCAAATAGCCCATTAACAGTTTGACCATTGTATCAACTCTTACCTTGAATAGTGTTGATAGAGGCGCCTCGGGGACCTATGGACCAATAATTTCAAGCTCCAATAAATAAAAGATTACTAATCAAAACTCTTTGATTTACTATAAATATGATCATGCACTCTTGAGCATTAAAGACATATATTTACTGAGTACTTTATTGTAACCATAAAATGTCCATTGATATAATCATTACATATATATTAATCCTTTATTGATGATTCATAATTAAGTGGGAATAAAGTCACTATTTTACCTTTTTAATTATATCTTGATTCGTAGTGTACCATTGACTTTACTTTTGAAGGTTAATTCAAAATCTGATTATGAATTTAACGTCAATAACCTTTTCAGTTCCAAAAGTCAACCCAATAGGGAACCACCATTCAATCTATAAGAAGGTATAGATTCCATATCTGTTAAGCTATGTCCCCAGCCATATACATCATTGAGTGCCCAAAAAAATAGTTCTTAGCCCGATCATTCTAACAAACCATAACGAATGAATCAAATGATCAAATGACATATTTAGGAGTTCATAGTAACTTCAGGATTGAGATCAGTTTGTATATGATCATCAATTGATGTGTTTTGTAATACTACGAAATGATACTCAAACAAGTATTATTAAATCACATCTTGTTTTGTTCTACATACTCTCAGTATGCAAAGTACCTCCACTAAAGTGTCCTACTACACTAGTAACCCAAATCTAGGTCACATGTATTCATAATACTAGCTAGTGGACCGTACTAGCAGTAATTAATCTAAAGATTCCATAACTTTATTTTACTACGAACAATTTAAGTCCATTATCTTAATCTAGATCTTTTCATACAAATATGAGATTGAGACCACATAGATGAACTTGGGAATTTTCTAATATTTACTTAATATTATTAACAATAATATAGTACATAATCTACATATATACAATAATTCAATTCATTCATTTATTTCATTAAATCCATTGTCAACTATAATATCTTTAAGGGAACAATTCCTAACAATCTCCCACTTGCCCTAAAGCAAATGAGGCATTTTCCTTAACCCCATGCTTGTTATATGACCCTGAAAATATTCAAGAGATAAAGTCTTTGCGAACTGATCTGGAAGATTATCTTTAGAGGAAATCTTCAAGACAGTAACATCTCCTCGGTTGACTATCTCTCAGATCAAGTGATATTTCATCTTGATGTGCTTTCCCCTATTGCGACTTCTAGGTTCCTTTGAATTAGCTACTACCTCACTGTTATCATAGTACAAAACAAGTGGCTGATCCAAGCTTGGAACAAGTTCCAGATCAATATAGAACTTCCTGAGCCACACAACCTCTTTAGCTAATTCACAAGCTGTTATGTATTCGACTTCCATGGTGGAGTCGGCAATACTAGATTGTTTAATACTTCTCCAAACTACAACACCTCCTCTAAGTGTGAAAACTGATCCTGATGTCGACTTTCAACTATCTTTGTCTGAATGAAAATCATAATCAGTATATCCAGTGAGTTTCAGATCTCCACCTGAATACACAAGCATGTAATCTCTAGTATGTCTGAGATACTTGAGAATATTATTTACTGCTGTCCAATGACTCAATCCAAGATTGAATTGATAAGGCTCGCTATCTGTACTGCATAACAGATGTCATGTCTAGTGCATAACATTGCATACATTAGATTGCGTACTGCAGAGGCATAGGGATACTGTCTCATGTTCTCCTCTTCCTGAGGTGTTTGTGGACATTGTTCTTTAGAAAATTTAACTCCTAGCCGGGTAGGCATAGTGCCTTTCTTGGAGTTTTCCATGCCAAAGCATTCTAGCACTTTATTAATATAAGTTGCTTGAGACAGTGCCAAGACTTTGTTATTTCGATATCTATAGTTCTGAATTCCCAAAACATATTTGGCTTCTCCCAAATCTTTCTTTTGAAATTGCTCAGCTAACCATTTCTTTATTTTTGATAATGTTTCTATGTCATTCCCAATGAGTAGAATATCATCAACGTAAACAATGAGGAATACCACAATCTTATCTTTGATTTGTTTGTAAACACAAATTTCATCAATGTTTTGTTCAAAACCAAACATTTTGATTGTTTCATCAAATCTAAGATTCCAAGATCTCGAAGATTGTTTAAGTCCATAAATATACTTAAGAAGCTTGCAAACTTTTTCCTCCTGACCTTTAACCTCGAACTCTTCTGGTTGAGACATGTAAATGGTTTCATCAAGATAGCCATTCAGAAAAGTTGTTTTAACGTCCATTTACCAAATCTCATATCAATGCAAGCAGCTATGGATAAGAGTATGCAGATAGATTTAAGCATGGCCACATATGGAAAAGTTTCTTCATAATCAACTCCTTCTTTCTGTCTGTAGTCTTTTGCCACTAGCCTTGCTTTGAAAGTCTCTACTTTCCCATATGCTCTTCTCTTCTTCTTGAATATCCATTTGCAACCAATAGGTTTAACATCTTCAAATGGATCTTCAAGAGTCTAGACAGAATTGGAATACATTGATTCCATTTCAAGGTCCATGGCATTTAGTCATTTTTCTTTGTCAAAATATTCCATTGCATCTCTATATGTCAATGGATCATCTTTGTTTGTGTTAGACACAAGCATTTTAACGTCATGTTTATAGCGAACTGGTTTTTTACCAACCGTCCCACTACGATGAAGCTCTCCATTGTTTTGACTAGAACTAGCGATATCCTCTCGCCATTTTTCATTTTCCACGGCTGATGATTGGTCTTGTCTATTTGAGACCATTTCCTCAAGTACAACATTACATTGAGATTTGGGATTATTTATATAGTCATGCTCCAGAAAAGTAGCATTTGTAGGGACAAACATTTTTTTTTATCTTTATGACTATGAAAAATACCACCTCTTGTTTCTTTGGAATATCCTACAAACATGCACACTTCAGTGCGTGAATCCAACTTCTAGTCTCTCTTTTAAGCACGTGTGCAGGACAACCCCATATACAGAAATGGCATAAACTAGGTTTAGTACCATTCCATAATTCAAATGGTGTTTTTTGAATAGACTTAGATGGAAAAACATTGAGTATGTATAAAGCACATTTTATTGCATAACCCCAGAATGTCAAAGGCAATGAAGAAAAACTAATCATCGATCTAACCATATCCAATAAGGTTTTGTTTCTCCTTTCTGAAACACCATTTTGTTGTGGCGTTCCAGGTGTAGTTAGTTGGGATTGAATTCCATGCTCACACAAATGGTCCTCAAATTTATAATCTAAGTACTCTCCACCTCAATCTGATCAAAGTACTTTTAGTGATTTACCTAATTGCTTTACAGTTTCTGCTCAAATTCTTTAAACTTACCATAATTTTCAGATTTCCTTTGCATTAAGTATAGGTAACCATATCTTGAATAACCGTTAATGAAAGTGACGAAATAGTCATAACCTCCTCTATCTTGGACATTTAGCGAACCACAAACGTCCATATGTACAAGTTGAAGTGGTTCTGTGACTCTTGAACCTTTTGTAGAGAAAGGTTTCTTGATCATTTTTCCTTCTAGGTAGGATTCACAAAATAGGAGAGAACTAGTAGATAGTTCTCTTAAAGGACCAACCTTTGTTAGTTTGTTAATTATGTCTAGTATTGGGAATTATGTCCTGAAAGCATATGTAGTAGACATTGTTTTAAGAAATAAATAAATAAACAAATTGAATTTGTTATGCATATATTTTATGGACTATATTATTCTATGATAATATTAAGTAAATATCATAAAAATTCCTAAGTTCATATATGTGATCTAAAACACTTATTGGTATGGGAGGATTGTGTTTGAGATATATGAACTTGAATAGTACGCAGTAAAATAAACTTAAGGAATCTTTAGATTAATTACTGCAAGTATGGTCCACTAATATCATGAAAACATGTGATCTAGATTTGGATCACTAGTGTTGTAGGACACTTTAGTGGAGGTACTTTATATATTAGAGAATATATAGAACTGGACCAGATATGTTTATTAATACTTAGTTAAATATTGTTTCGAAGTATTAATTAAATATATCATCTGATGATCATATACAAATAAATCTTAATCCTAAAGTTACTGTGAACTCCTGTTTATGTTATATGAGTTCTTTGATTCACTCGTTATGGTCTGTCAGAATGATCAGGATAGTATACAGATTGGAATCTATACCTTCTCATAAGAGATTGAATAATGGTTCTCTTAAGGATTAACTTTTGGGACTGAGAAGGTTATTGAGCTCAAATTCATAATTTAGTTAAGAATTAACCTTCACTAGTAAATCAATGGTACTTAAGGAAACAAGATATAATTAAAAAGGTAAAACACGTGGCGGAGTTCCGGTAACAGCAGGTACAACGCCTACTAACAAGACCTTACTCGCTACTTTCATAGTAGTCGATTGTCCTTCAGCGTACAATGCTGTAATCGGAAGGCCCATACTGGTTGACCTTCGGGCCGTCACCTCAGTATTGCACTTGGCCATGAAATTCCCGACAGACGCAGGGGTAGGATGCGTGTTGGGAAATCAGAGGGAAGCAAGGGAGTGCTACAATGTCTCGATCACGAAGGCAAAGAAGGGAAAGTCGAAGAGCACTCCCCCAGAGACGTTGCAGATTGCCATTGATACACAAGCCCAATCCGATGATGGAGTCACCAAATAGGGTGTTGCCCAAAGTGAGGATAGGGATTTAGATCCTCGCTTTGGGAATTTTGAGGAAGATGTTGGACCCGTCAAGGACCTTGAAGAGGTCTTACTTGATGAAAAAGATCCGACTAGAGTAGTGAAGGTCAGTAAAAATTTAGAAGCAACAACGAAGCGCGCACTGGTGGAATTTTTGAGAAAGAACCATAAAGTTTTTGCCTGGTCACATAAAGACATGGCTGGGATAGATCCTGCAGTTATCAGCCATGTCCTGAACGTTGACAAGAGTTTTCCACCCGTGCAACAGAAAAGAAGGCTGCTCGATAAGGATAGATCGAAAGCCTTAAAAGAGGAAGTTGAAAGACTAAAGAAGAATGGCTTCGTCAGGGTGGCGTTTTATCCATCGTGGGTCTCTAATCCAGTACTCATTCCCAAGCCTAACGGCAAATGGCAAACCTGTGTCGATTTCACAGACCTTAATAAAGCCTGCCCAAAAGATTGCTTCCCACTCCCAAGGATCGACCAGCTGGTCGATGCAACTGCAAGACATGAGATCCTCTCTTTCATGGATGCATACTCAGAATACAATCAGATCAGTATGCATCCCCCTGACGAGAATCACACTAGCTTTCGGACCGATACAGGGTTATACTGTTATAAAGTAATGCCCTTCAGATTGAAAAATGCTGGTGCGACTTACTAGCGATTGGTTAACCACATGTTTAAGGAGTTGATCTGAGTAAACATGGAGGTGTACGTGGATGACATGCTGGTAAAGTCAAAAAAAGGCAGAAGGACATGTGAAGGATTTACATGAGTGTTTCAATGTTTTGAACAAATATCAGATGAAGCTAAATCCTCTCAAATGTTCCTTCGGAGTAGGATCAGGGAAATTTTTAGGGTTCATTGTTAATTCAAGAGGAATCGAGGCAAACCCTGAAAAGATCAAAGCCGTGATCTACATGAAATTGCCAGTGAAAATCAAGGATGTGCAAAGTTTAACTAGAAGGATTGCTGCACTCAGTAGATTTATTTCAAAGTCGACGGATAAATGCGTCCCTTTCTTTAATCTACTTAGAGGCAACAAGAAGTTCGAGTGGACTAGCGACTGTGAGCAGGCTTTCCAAGCCTTAAAAGCCCACATGGCACAGCCTCCTGTTTTATCAAAGCCTATAGATGGAGAAAATTTATTCATTTACCTAGCGATCACAGAATATGCTGCTAGTGCGGTGCTAGTACGAGAAGAAGAAGGTGTACAAAAGGCAGTTTATTATGTTAGCAAGAGGTTAATCGGTCCCGAATTGAGGTATCCTCCCATCGAAAGATTAGCCTATTGCTTAATATTGGCTTCAAGGAAGTTACGTCCTTACTTCCAAGCCCATCCCATCACAGTCTTAATTGACCAGCCCCTTCGGCAAGTTCTACAAAAACTGGAGGCAGCTGGACGTTTGTTGAAATGGGCAGTCGAACTCGGGCATTTCGACATCACATATTCACCGCGAGCAGCAGTAAAAGGACAAGTCTGGGCTGTCCTTATCGCCGAATTCACTGAGCTCCCAAACAACGAGCAGTGCGGAAAACCTAGTGCGCTTGAGCCCCAAGTTGAAGCTCCTTCGTGGAAGTTATTCACGGATGGATCGTCCAACGAATCTCACACAAGAGCAAGAGTGATATTGATAACGCCAGAAGGGCATCGATTTCACTGCGCTATTAGGTTCGATTTCACCACTTCAAACAATGAAGCCGAGTATGAAGCCCTACTCGCTGGGTTAAGGATGGCCAAAGACATGAGCATAAAGGTGCTGGATATTTACAGTGATTCACAGCTGGTAGTGAATCAAGTCTTGGGAGAGTATCAAGCATGAGGTCTGAAAATGGTGGCCTATTTGAACTAAACCAAAGATCTGTTGGCACAGTTTGAGAAATATACCCTCCAGCAAATACCTCGAGATCAAAATTCTAACGCAGATGCCTTAGCCAAACTTGTGAGTGCGAAAGATGCTGACACTTTAAATATAGTGCCAGTGGAACGGCTACGCAAGCCGAGCATACGAGCAGATGAAACTAGTATGGAAATTCGGAAAGAAGATACATGGATGGCACCATACTTGGAGTATCTCACGAATGGTGTACTACCAGCAGAAAGAAACAAAGCCAGGACTCTTCAGAGACAGGCTGCTAGGTACATATTGGTTGATGGTATTCTATACCGAAGAGGATACTCCATGCCACTACTCAGATGTATTACACTAGAAAAGGCTAAAGAGCTGATGAAGGAAGTACATGAAGGCTTCTGTGGGGATCATGCTGAGGGGCAGAGCTTATTGAAAAAGATTCTGGGGCAGGGTTATTTCTGGCCGACTATGAACGAAGACTAGATGGAGTTTGTATGAAAATATGATAAGTGTCAGAGATATTCCAAGATCCCACGCACAGCTCCCAACGAGTTAAAGCAAATGCAAAGTCCATGACCCTTCGCAGTATGGGGTATCGATTTAATTGGGTCCTTGCCAACAGGAAAAGGTGGAGTAAAATACGCAGTTGTAGCAGTCGACTACTTCACCAAATGGGCCGAAGCTGAGCCACTCACTACCATAACGACAAGGAAAGTTCTTGACTTTGTCATCAAGAACAATGTTTTCCGGTATGGATTGCCTCAGAAGATTGTCTCAGACAACGGTACCCAGTTTGACAGCGACCTATTCACAGACTTCTGCGAAAGGCATGGAATCGTCAAAAGATTTTCATCAGTCGTGCATCCACAAGAAAATGGGCAAGTTGAAGCAATGAATAAAACACTTAAGGATACCCTGAAGAAAAGGCTCGAAGAAGCTAAAGGAGCATGGCCGGAACAACTGCCCGAAGTACTCTGGTCGTATAGAACTTCTCATCGAACAGCAACAGGTCATACCCCGTTTTCCTTAGCATACGGGTATGAGGCTATGTTACCAGTCAAGTTAGATCCGCCCTCACATCGAAGAATCACATACGACCAAGACCAAAATAGCCAACTGTTGATGGAGTCCTAAGACTCGCTTGAGGAGAAATGAGAAAAAGCTCAACTCCGAGTTGCTGCGTACCAGCAAAAAGTCGCCCGGTATATTAACTCAAAAGTAAAAGAAAGAAAGTTCATCTTCGGAGACCTAATACTTCGATGAGTTTTCTTAAACACCTGTGACCCAGCTGCTGGAGTACTCAGACCAAACTGGGAAGGACCTTACCAGGTTGAAGAAGTCCTTCATTGTAGAGTCCAAGAACTTTACTTAGCTAGTTAGATAGTAGTATTATAGTAATTATAGTATTAACTTTATCACTGTGGATTTTTGGTTCAGACCGGGAATTATTTGGACACTCATAGTAGTACTTGTAGATTTTCTAAGTTTAACCTATAGTTTAAGAATATTAATGTTAACCTAAGGTTTGATTAATATGGCTGATATTAAGGATAATATTTATTATACTATATGGTTTAGATAAGAACCAATAGGATTTTAAGCACATGTTATGTATGGGTGATTAAAGGATTAAGTATTTTAAGGATTAAATTTAATAAGGGTAAAGTTTGAATGCTCTAAGGTCAATCAGCAGCTTTGAATACATTTAAGGGCTTAGTCAAGGCTGTTTAATCAATTTGAATTAAGCTAAAAATGTGTAATTTCGTGTTTAAATAATCAGCGAATGCCGATATATCGCAGCTATAGGGGGCGATATATCCCAGCACGTAGATACGGAAAACACGAAACGATGCACGTTTGCCTCGGGCATATTGGTCCAGGCGATATATCGCCTATAGGGGGCGATATATCGCCTCCTTCAGCTTATTTTGAAAGTTTTTGAATTCGTTTTCCATTCAACCATTCAACCTTTTGATAAGTCCAGCAACTTTTTGAACGAGTCTTCAGCCTCTGCTGAACGATTATTCAAATTATTTTCACCTAAAAAGCCATTATTTTTATTCAAGTTAAATCAAGATCCTTTCATTCCTAAACTCTATAAATAGGACCTAGTACCCATCCATTATTCATCTTTTGCTCTAAGTTCAGAGGCTGCAAGTTGCTAGGTGAGTGTGAGAGTGTAAACACTTGGGTGGGGAAATCATAAGCTTGATCATCTAAAGCTTATCAAACACTTGGGGAAGTAAGGTTTCATAGTATTTCGGTTCGAGGTTTAGATTGGTCTACAAGTCTTCAAGGTAATTCTACACCTTAGTTCATTGGTTTGATTTTATTTTAAGTTCTCATAGTCTTCTACTCAGCCTCTAACCTTAATCTTTATTTTGGTTAGGAAATCTAAGTTCTTGAGCAAAAAGGTTTTGGTAAGTATTTTTCTCAATGGTTTAGTCCTTCCATTCATTTCATTTCTCTTCTTCTCTATACTTACTCTTTTTCAAATGGTTCTTAGGAGTGTTCCAAAGTCCCACCGCTGTCCTCTTATCCCGGTAATTTTGGTAAGGAAAATAGGATAGAAATTCATGTGTTATATGTTCTATATGTTATCTTATGTTTCTTATGTTATGATAAGTGTTATGATATGTATGTTTGTAGGCTTGGGCATATGACCCATATGACTAACAAGGACCCAAATAGATTATGGGCATATGACTTGCTTAGCTAGTAGGACCCCACTAATCTCATGGGCATATGACTTGTTTAGTCTATGGGACCCCAAGTAATAATGGCCATTATAGTATGTGTATGAGATAAGTGTAATGTATGTTATGTTATGTTTTTATGTTTCTTATGAAATCTATGTATATGAACTATGTGGTAGATTTTCCTTGCTGGGCATTAGGCTCATTCCTTTTTGTTTATATGTGCAGGAAAATAGCTATAGTGGCGGTAAGGTTCGTGGATGCTTGGGGATTGTGTATCGGTGATGAATGGATTCAAGGAGTCGAGAGTTCGATTTTTGAGGATGTAGTCTTCTTTTTATGGTTTTACATGTATTTTTCCGCACTTGCTATGTAACTCCTTTTTATTTTAAATTATGTTTTGTTTTTAAAACAATGGGATCCCATATCCTACTTGACATTTTATGTAAGTAACTCTTAATTTTACAAGTTTCCTAATAAAGTTATGGTATTTTCACAATGTAAGGATTAGTATGTTTAGTTTTACTTAATGGTCCAAAAGTCTAGAGTAGTTGGGTCATTACATTCATCCAGGCACATACAAACTTGCACGCTTAAATGGAGATCTCGTTCCACACTATTGGAAAGGAGAACACCTCCGCAAGTATTATCAATAAACAGCCCTTCTTAAAGGACTGGCTTGTATTAATTTTTACTTTTTACAAGTTTTGAAAAAGGGTTAGTCATGTTATATGGCTAATCGCTTATAAGTGTAAGATCTTTCTAAAAGATCACTCATAAAGACATGTTTAGTCCATTTTAATACGAGAATTATAAGTGACTGTGCGCAGCCAGTCATTCTTGCCAACCTTTGTAAACTTTTTTACAAGTATTTGTTCATTACGTGTGTTGTTTTGCTGTATTATAAGTGTTGCATTTTATACCGAGCAGTAATGTTCGTACAGGTCGTGGTCAAGGCAAGTGACCAAGGACCTAAAGCTCCTCAGTCACTTGGGGGCATATAAGGTACATCGATAGAAAAGCATACCAAGAGGTATGTAAACATATGAACAAAATAAGTGAAAGCATGCTATGGTACTTAGAGTATTTTTCAAAATTTATATTTTGTTAAATAAAGCCAAAGTACTATGCTAAGTTCGGTCATGCGAACAGATGTTATAATAAGCAGAAATATTATAATATCAAAGGGAATTCTTTTACACCGCAAGCAGTACTGCTTGGATGTAATTGTTCAAAAGTAAAAGTAAAATAAGCTGCCCATGCAGCAAAATTAAAGAAAAAATAATCATAGTCTTTACATCACGACCCGTAGGTCGTGTGATCAAAGAAATATAAAAGAAAATTTTTACGGAGCTTGAGGAGCAGGAGGATCCTGTGGAGCATTCTTATCGATCACGCCTCCTGCAACTTCTCCTCCCTCCACTCCGGCGGCCGGAAAAATGTCTGGGGAAGCAGGGATCCTGGCTCTGTCTTCGGCAGCCAACCGAGCAGTACAGCGGGCTGGCTCGGCCTTCCTAGCGTCCTTTGGAAGATAACTGAAATCGACACTTTGGTTGTGTTTCGAAAAATCGTAGAAACACCGAAGTGTCGCATTCTTGTACCTCTCCAGGTCCTTGGCATTGGTAAGCTTAAGCTGCTCCACCTAGCTCTGAAGAACAACAATGGTCATGTCCTAAGCAAGGTGCTCCTTCCTAAGATTTTTGACTTCACACCATTGGATTCGAGTGGATTCCTAGTAATCATCCCTCTGCTTCCTGAGAGTTTCCAGGGAAGCTTGCTTCTCTACCAGCTCTGCCACCAAGGCATCCTTCTGCTGGGTGACCACCTCTAACTCCCCAGCATGGCTAGCCTCTGCGGATTGAAGCTCCTCGATGACCTTTGCCCGAGACTGCTCGATGCTAGCACCAGCGCAAGTATGAGCAGTGGTCATTGTCACCATGGCCTGCAGTCAAAGAATAAGAGTTAGGCTATATTACAAAAAAATAAAAACCAAGATCGCAAAAAGAGAAAGACTGCTTACACTGGCCACTTCATTAAGAGCCCTGTTGAGGATCTGATCGACCCCCATGTTCTCAGCCTCTGCCATTGCCTCCCTGCAACTGTCTTGCTTCAAGATATGAGCAAGGCGATCTTTAGCTGATCGCAGGGAGCGGCTCGAGAGTCTGGCCCCAGGAAGTTCGGCTTGCTAGGCCTGTTCTTTCGGAGCCGCAGGCGAAGGATTTGTGGCGGCAGGCGAGGCCTCCTTCTCAGCAGAAGCAGATGGTTGAGCAGAAGGTTGGCCAGAGGGCCCATCCTTTGAAGGATCAGCTACTCGACCCTTCTTGGCTGAGGGTGCTTGGCTAGACTTGCCATCTTGTCTCCTGGCCGATTTCCTCTGTCAGACCAGGGGAACTTCCTCCTCCTCTTGAGTCTAGTACAAGTCGAAAATGTTGGGGTAGGCCATTTCTGCAGAAAAAGATAAGCATGCAGATAGTAAGACAAAAATAGATGAGAGATTATGGTACATCAGAAAAGAAGTAAGGAAAATCACAAAGTCCAATACCCGAACTACTACTACTTGTCGCTACATTAATGACTCTACTAGTCATACACTCACTCTCTGGCACAAAGAAGTCTGGCCCTAGATTTAGAGTATACGTAAAATTGCTTTCCCCATCAAATAATTGACAGGGAATTGGCAAGCTATTTAAAAGTGAAATAACAGTACCATTTTCGTCTGAAGACTCATCCAAGTCTACGACAGTTTCTGCTGCCTTTTATTTCCCCTTCCCTTGGGGAGCAGAAGGCCTTTCTGCTGAGGGGCGCCAATCGATCTCCTTCGAGGAGGGGACACTGGGGGTTACTGCTCAGGATGCCCTTCGGCAGTCGCGTCTGCCACCACAGGTTCCCTCGTTTCCTGATGAGGGGTCAGGAGGCCAGGCCGCCTCAAGTTTTCATCAGTGACCAGAGACTTAACGCTTTTTTCAGCGTCAGTCATTCGTACCAATGCGTTGGACCTCAACACCATGTCTGGTGTTGGGTTTGGACGTAGCCATGGTCCTGAAAGGCACAAGATACTTTAGAGAAGTACAAAGAAATTTGCTAAGAAAAAGTAGCGACCAGTGGAAAAGGACATTTACCTCCTCGAGCGAAGGACAAGTTGTTCGTAGTCATGTCGGGCGTGAGGAAATACTCCTGGCTGTATTTCCCCACCTTGGAGATATGGGTGGTGTCACTCAAGAATGTTCGGTTTGTTTCCTGGTGACAAAAATGAAAAAAGCCCGTCCCGGACTGTTGAGGGTTGGACTTAAGGTCAAAAAGGCAGTTGACCTCATGAGGAGTGGGCTCTGGCCATTTTTTGAGTTTGTAAAGGATATAGAGTGCGGCAAGCATTCTATATCTGTTTGGAGTAATTTGAAATGGGGCAACGCCAAAGTAGTTTTCCACCCTCTGATAGAACGGATGTAGAGGAAGGGTAGCCCCCGCCTCTATGTGGTACCTCGACCAGACGCTGTAGATGCCCCCAGGCAAGTTAGCCCTCTGGTCAGTAGCAGGGATCTTGAGATTGACCCCAGTGAGAGGATACTTCCTAAGGTAATTGGCAAGCATCCTGTGAGTCACCTGGCTGAGGGGAGAAAGATACCACTCGACATCAAGAAGGTTTGAATGCCGAGGGCGAGCCCTGACCTGAATGCGAGGGTCCGGGGCAATGTTTTCTCGACCACTGGTCGAGGGAACCCTAGCCTGCGAATCAGGCTGGGCAGGAGGATTTGGATTGTTTTCAGGGTTTGGTTTCTTTTTGCCTGGAGATTTAGAGCGAGCCATTTTAGGTGGTGATGGTTGAGGTCTAGAAGAAGAAAGTCTTAAGAATGGAATCTCGTGAACACGCTGAGCCGGCTGTTCTTCGCCTTCAAGAAGTAGCGCAAGAAGATCGTCTTTGATTGGCCGCCCACCTCCCCACAATTCTGGCATTAAAATCTGCGAATAGAAAAATGTGGAGGTAAGGATGGAGAATCTAGAAAGTCGGTTAGAATAACGCTGGTCGTGTATAAAGGTCAAAATTTTATACAACATCATTCTAACAAAAAACAAAATTTTCACACGAACAGTTTGAAAAGCAGATCAAAAAGTGAAAGTAAAATTTTTTTGAAAAAGCTTTTTCAACTCCTTTAAGGGCGGGAAAAACTCAGTTATTCAACTAGCATAAAAATCGAATTTTTACTTCGGTTTTACGTCCTAAATTTATGATCTTGGTGATCAAACTAACTCATAACTCCTAAATGGCAAAGAAACATCATCCTATCATGTATCACCCGATAAATCCCCCACTTTCATGCGTCTCAACCCAGGAACACAGACAACACCAGAACTTAACAGTTAACTCACTGAGGCATGCACGGCAAAAATAAAGAGCAGAATGGTTATGAAACTTACTAAAGCAAAGATCGTGGAGGTTTGAAGGAGTTTCAAGCGTAGAAGAACGGACGGCTGGTTCCTGAAACGTTGAAAGATGGTCTTCATAAAGAATGATGGTTCTGATTTAGGGTTTCTTGAAGGAGAAATAACTTGCGTAAAAAGGAAAAGAAGACTCTGAGAAGGCTATATATATTTTTTGTCTGTGGCATGAAAGAAGAAGTAATCATCAGTTTCCTTTTTTCGAAGCATGGGGAAGGGTGATAGCCGTCAGTGGGGTACTTGGGAACCAAAAAGCCGTGATTAGACAGGGGTAGGTTACTTTTCTTAAGGATGCACGAACTACTCTGACAGGTCTGGTGGGGTAATCGAAGAGCCGTTTTCCTTAAAGTTTATT
Source organism: Humulus lupulus (assembly GCF_963169125.1). Classification (NCBI taxonomy): domain Eukaryota; kingdom Viridiplantae; phylum Streptophyta; class Magnoliopsida; order Rosales; family Cannabaceae; genus Humulus; species Humulus lupulus. The sequence continues at coordinate 36,419,224 of NC_084796.1, read as the reverse complement.
TATTGTTGGTCGTAATAAATAAACTTGGGGGCAGATGTTATCCAATAAATAAGCACGGGTGACGTGGCAGGCGTTTTTAAACACGTGGCTGACACCTGGCAGAGTTCTGTTCGAACATCGACTAGTAAGATCTTCTTGGCGTGGCAGTTGAGTTTTCCTTACGACCAGCATGGTCGTACACTCCACATATTTCAAGAAGATCTTGTGGAGATCATAATCAATTCCGAGATTATCTCGAATAATTCCTGATTATCCGATTAATTAGGAGAGAATATTTGTAACAAATTCATGTAATCCTCCTTGAGCCTATAAATAGAGAAAGATAGCTCAAGGAAGGGACTTTTTTTTTGGCTTTTGGTTAATTGAAGTTATACACTTATGAGAGAATTATAGCTATTGTATTACGATTATATTGCTTATTCCTCTCAGGTTGGTGAAACTCAGAGAACCCTAGTTCTTTGATCACTCCTTTGAGATCTCATATCAATAATTGCTTAAGTGGACGTAGGTCATTACCAATTCCTGGGGCCGAACCACTATAATTTCTTGTGTTCTTTACTGTTTTTGTCATTATATTCATTCCAACACACCTATCCACATCAAGCGTTTTGACTCCGTGTTAGTTGACCAAAACAAGGGTCAACAGATAATTTTATTCCCAATTAATTATGAACCATTATTAGAGGGTCAATTTCTATGTAATGATTATATCAATGGACGCTTTATTTTATCAATGGACGCTTTATTTTATAATGTACTATGTAAATGAAATGTCTATAATTACAAGAGTGCAATCTCATATTTATAGTGGAGTAATCATGAGATTAATAATCAAAGAGTTTAATTAATAATCTCAAATTTATTGGAGCTTGGAATTATAGGTCCATAGGTCCCTACAACGGCTCTATCAACACTATTCAAGACAAGAGTTGATATAAAGAGAAAAATGGTTGAAAGACATATTTAAGAATAAATTTGTTCTTCGGACCAAATATACAATTATGTGATAATAGTGATTAATTAATTAATTACAAATTAATTGTAATTAACAAAATTAATTAATATTTAATTATTTTGTAATTTTTGAGATTATATTAAATAATTAAATTGATTTTTGAAATTATATTAATAATTAATTAATTATAATTTTCAAAATTATAATAAATTAAATATTTAATTTTGAATTTTATATTGGTTTTAATTAATTTGTAGAATTAATTAAATATATTTATTTGAGTGGGAGATAATAATCTGATAAGCTCAAATTGGATTTGAATTTAAAGAGTGATATTTATTCAAATAATTAATTATATTTGATAATTAGTTAAAAAGATATTTAAGTCAAATTTGAATTAATTATCAAGTTGTTAGATTTTTATCTGGCAAGGTAGTTTGAATAAATAATTAAAATAAAAATAGAAAAATAAAATATCCCTAAAATATAGGGTGGTACACGACCACACACAGTCCATGTGTGTGGCGTGTACTGCACACTTTTTAAGGATAGATTTTTCAATTTTATTTATTTAATTAATTAATGAATGAAAAATTCAAAAATTAGTTTTTGGATATTTTCATTAATGAGATAATTAATTAATTGAAAGATAAATTGTAAGTTGGTTACACATTTAATTTTTTAAATTTGAATATTTTATTAATAAGTAAGACTTATAGAAAATAAACAGATACTCAATTATTCGCTCTATGAAAAGAACAAAACTTTTCAATCTCTCATTGAAAAGGATACAGAACCAATTTCAGGCCTTAATCTCTTGATCTCATGTGTTGAGAACATCAAGTAGAATCACAAATTAACCATCCTTTATTCTCTAAGTGCCCACACACTTCTTGAGGTGTAGAGAACATTGTGGAAGATCTTGGTGTGGGTACCTGCGAGCAGCTTGGATAGGAAGTTCGTTCAAATTACGAAAAGATAGCAAGGACACTTGATAGGCATCAAGATGTATGTTTTCTATTCTTTTCTCGCTTATGATTAATGTATGTATATTAATGGATCCGCATATTTTGTGTTGTACACTGGGCCAACCCACCACCATTCTGCTGTGTATTAGGAAACTCGTTCCTAACATCTAGACCAATATGTCCCAATCTCAAATTCCACAAATATGTTTCACTATCAGTATCTGTCTTTTCTCTTTTAATAGATCCGGGATTTGGATTTTTAAATCATTTAGAATTATAAACATGCTCAATATTGGACTTAACTTGTAAAGTTCACCTTTAAACTATGCAGAAAAAATGTCAAAACCATATTTCGAAATAATAATCGAATTATTATTAGAGGAAATATTAAAACCGTGTTCATGTAATTTTGATATGGCAATCAAATTTCTAGAAAATCCAGGAATAAAATAAACATTGTCCAACGCAATAAATTTATTATTATAAAAAACTAGGCGAGCTTTTCCAACTTCAACTGTCGAGACTACCTGTCCACTTCCAACTCTCATCGTCACCTCTCCATGAGCAAGCTTCCTTGACGTACTTAGACTCTGCGAATAAAAACAAACATGATTAGTGGCTCCAGAATCAACTATCCTTGATGAAAAATCACCTTCCACTAAACAAGATTCTAAGAAAAGCAAATCAAATTTACCCTTCTTTTTGTCTTTCAGTTCAGCCAGGTACTTAGGACAATTCCTTTTCCAATGACCATCAACTCTACAATGAAAGCATGATCCTTTTGGTGCCATCTTTTTGGAGTTCTTGGCAGAATTTTTCTTCTTGGAAGACTTGTTGGTCTTCTCTGGTTGTTTGTCCTTTTGCTTGTCCTTTCCTTGGCCACCCTTCCTTTTCTTCGAATTTCCATTTGAAGTGAAAGCTTGGTTTGAACAACATTTGCCTCCTCAACCCTAGTGGAAATTTTGTTTAGAGACTCAAAAGTTTGTAACTCAATCAGCAGTTGGGTCATGTTGTACTCCAACTTGTTCATAACATAGTTGGTAGTGAATGCCACAAAAGTTGGTGTGAGAGATTCAAGTATCACACTTAGTTGAGTTCTCTCATCCATGGTCGCACCATGGATTTCTACATCGTGCGATATGTTGATCATGCCTAGGAAATGTTCTCTAACAGAAACATTTTTCTTAATTTTCAATTCATGAAGCTTTTAGTAGCATCATGTATGCACTTATCAGATTGCTGGCCAAACATGCCTTGTAGAGATTCCCAAATCTCATACGTTGTTTCAACAGTTTTCAACTTCTTTTGAGCACATCGGTCATACTAACAATCATATAAAATTTGGCCATATTATTAGATAATATCCAATTTTCATACTTTTCTCTAGCACTTTTGGTAGCAGTGAGAGCAGGAACCTCATGACATTCCTCATTTAGGACAAACAAGTTGTTTTCACATATCAAAACAATGTTCATGTTCAATTTCCATTTCATGTAGTTATCACTAGTAAATTTCTCATTAGCATATAATAAATATCAGTTTATATTTGGAATAGTAAACATGATGCATGAATGCAACACATAAAATAACACATAAAAATTAGTTACTAGTTCACGATAGATTAATTTAAAAATTAATGGACTAGCCTTAGGGTATTTTAGACTAACAATAAATTAAGCTTGAGACAAGATCTCAACTCAATAAGTGAAAACTTAAACACTCATTTTTCTCTATTGACTTATGAATTACCATTAGTTTGGTCAAGATGTACTAGTCGTGCTCGGAAGCCTAGATACATCTTCAGAGTCTAACCCATTATTTTTCGATTAATGACTTAACTCAAGAGTGTGGCTTAGGGTCAGTCAAACTTGAAATACATCATTGATCTTACTCTCTTATAAGAAGTTAACCTTGAGATAAAATAAACGTATTCGGAAGCCTTTCCTTAGGGAGGCCACAAACGGAGGCGATACGAGGCCCTTCATATGCCTCTCGATGTTCAACCAGTAATGGAGACCATGGGACTTATTGTCATAATTCCCTCTCCCACTCACTATTTCTTTTTTTAAAAAAAGTATGTTTTTCTCAAAATCAATATTTTTCAATTTGGTTGTAAAACTAATTAAATTAATTTTACCAAATAATATTCTAATAAATACTAATCCAATTATGCAAAATAAATAATCATGCCCTAGATTAATTTTATTTTTCCTTTTTAAATAGAATACCATTTAATTTAATAAAAAAAAATTATTAAATAAGAAAATAAAAAACTTTAAATTGTTTTTACCATCTTAACTAATTAAGACTAAATTAATTATATGAGTTATCAAATAAAAACATAAAATCAATCCTAAGCATGTTTCTAAAAAAATGCATGCTTAATAATACTGTGTGAGTAATATGTATGGTATGTTATAATTCATGATAAAGTATTAAAAATTTTATTCATGTTCAAGCAAATAAATAAATGCTAGTTGTGTGCTTAGGGTATTTATAGAAAATTACAACACTTGCAAAAAATACACAAAAATAATTAAACTAATTAAGGCCTAATGAAGAGCAACTCCTTTGATCTTGGACCTTCTCTTTTAGTCTTTGGGTCATTACCATTTTAATTATTCATTATGAATTAAATAACCTTTTTAATTATTCTAAACAACTTTAAAATAATCAAACTTTGGGTTTTAATATCCAACAAGTTATTGAGGCCCAATTAGAATTTGGACTCACCACAATTAATTCAAAAATTATAATAAAAACACTTTTAATTATATTGGGGGCAAAATAGCCCAAATGGATAATTACACAACCATTAGGGTTTGTATGACACAAACCCGAATGGGTGTGACAATGGTGGGCAGCGGCTGGCAAGCCGTGGGTGGCTAGTAGGGGCACAACACGGGGTGGGCACAAGGCAGGCACGTCACAAGGGCATAGGGCAGGCCTGAGAGGGGTGTAGGCGCGAGGTGCAAGCGCGTGCGTGGGGGCGCATGGGGGTTATCTACACCTAGATCCTCGCTAGAGTACTCACACCTAGATCTTCCAAGACATTCTCTACACCTCAAGATGTGGGTGGGCACATAGAGAATAAAAAACAATATTTGTAAATCAAAAGTATTCTCAACACATGAGACTCTTGATTATAGGTTAGAGAGAAAGGTTCATCTTTTTGTGTGAAAATGATCAATTTTTCTTTTCTGTAAAAATTGGTCTCTTCTTATTTTCTATCATATAGAATATGTAGGTAGTATTATCATAATAATAATACTAGTACTAATAATAATAATAATAATAATAATAATAAAATTGATCATCTTTAATAATGATAAAATAAATGATAATTAAAGACAAAGCCTTACATTCCATTTTAAGAATTATTTTTCAAAATGTTTAATTAATTAATTAATTTAAATAAAAAATGAATAACCAATCACTATCAGTAGTGGTACACGCATAGGGCAATCCAAGAAGTCCTATGCGTGTAGCACTTCCCTAAAATAAGGGGATTTTATTTTTCATGCATTTTTATTTTAATTAATTAATAATTAGAAATTCAAACAAGGTATCATCTTTTTAAGGAAAAGATAACAACTTAAATTTCAAAATTCAAAATTCAAAATTTGAATTTCCATTATAATCTTATTATTAATTAAATAAATATAATAATCAAAACCAATTTTGACCATCCATATTTATCTTTTCACACTTAAATAAAACAATTGATTAAAGTCAACTTATTTTATTTCTGCACAATTTCAAAAGTTGCATTAATGCAATAATAAATTGTGCAGGTTCAATTATCACATAATTGCATATTTACCACGAAGAATACATATTCTCTCAAATAGCCCTTTAACAGTTTAACCCTTGTATAACCTCTTACCTTGAATAGTGTTGATAGAGCCACCCGGGGGACCTATGGACCAATAATTCCAAGCTCCAATAAATAAAAGATTATTAACAAAAACTCCTTGATTCAATAATCATATTTATTAATCTCATGATTACTCTACTCTGAATATGAGACTCTACTCTTGAGAATTAAAGATATATATTTATTGAGTAATTTATTGTAACCATAAAGTGTCCATTGATATAATCATTACATACATATTAATCCCCTATTGATGATTTATAATTAAGTGGGAATAAAATTATCGTTTTACCCTTTTAATTATATCTTGATTCTTAGTGTACCATTGACTTTACTATTGAAGGTTAATTCATAATCTGATTATTAATTTGACATCAATAACTTTTTCAGTTCCAAAAGTCCACCCAATATTGAACCATCATTTCATATCTATTAAGCTATGTCCCCAACCATATACATCATTGAGTCCCCAAAACAATAGTTCTTAGCTTGATCATTCTGATAAACTGTAACGCATGAATCAAAGGATCAAATGACATATTTAGGAGTTCATAGTAACTTCAGGATTAAGATCAGTTTTTATATGATCATCAGTTGATGTGTTTTGTAATACTACAAAACGATATTCAAACAAGTATTATTAAATCACATCTGGTCCAGTTCTACATACTCTCAGTATGCAAACTACCTCAACTAAAGTGTCCTACTAGACTAGTAACCCGGATCTAGGTCACATGTATTCATAATACTAGTGGATTGTAGTTGCATTAATTAATCTAAATATTCCATAACTTTATTTTACTGCAAACTATTTAAGTCCATTATCTCAATCTCGATCCTCTCATACTAAATGAGATTGAGACCGTATAGATGAACTTTATTTTTCTGATATTTACTTAATATTATTAAGAATAATATAATACATAAGCTACATATATACAATAATTCAATTAATTTATTTATTTCATTAAAACCATTGTCAACTATAATTGCATTAAGGGCACAATTCCTAACACGAGCACCAAACTGGTTTTACAGGGACTTGGATTTGCGAGGGCCCTTGTACTCTTTCTTATTTGGCACAGATGGAGTCTGCCAAACCCATTTGGCCTTCAAAAGACGACGAACTCGTTAGTCTTCATCAACAAATTAAACAAAAGACAAGTTTAATGCATGTAAAATGCACAAGGGATAGTCCAGAGCATGTGAGTTCTCGGAAGGGCCACCACTAGATGGTTGTTCCAGGTGAAGGATAGTGTGGGAAAATTTCCTCATAAGTCTACCCATCTGATGAGTTGTGTTTGTCTCATATTGAGAGAACCATCTCTTGTGCATGTATCTCACGTCGTCTAGTGGCACAAAACCCTGGGGGTGTAACCTTCTCTTCTTGTTGTGGAGGTACTTATCCATCAGGTCCTAGTAATCCTGAAACTCTTGTACGGTCAAATTATGGTTCGAGGTTCGCCAACACTGGAGGAGCGAAGGCGAAACCATATGCTCATGACTTACCCCTCTCCTACTTGCCTAACATGGTACACGATGATTAGAGATTTACCTTGGTCTAGAGACGAGGACTCCTCCCCCAACCCCTCCCCCCGCCCCCCCCCCCCCCCCCTCTTGGAGCTCCTGGTCCTCCCAAGCATCATCAGCTACTCAGATAGTTATAGCGTTCTTGAAGTACTCCTCTTGCATATGTTGTTTATACTGGATGCGGGCCAGTCCATCTACGTACTTTGTGTCGAGAGTTGCGTCTTCCCGAGACTTTTTGCAATTCCTATGTTGTGAAAAGTCCACGTTGCCCAAGTGTTGGCCCTCCTAGAGGAGTCCAAACTCTCGCAAGTTATCCTCCGTCACCAGGAAGCTGATCTCCATCTCTTCCTCCGGAAGACTCTTCATCTTTTGTAGGATGTCGTCGTACGCCACGACGTATGGAGTTCGGTGAAAATGAACTATCAAGAGAAAACTCCAAAGTACGAGAAATCAACTAGCATGGGAAGACCAATCGAAAATGAGGGATACTTATCAATCCTGGCGAATTCGAGGAGAATGGTCAGGTTGATCAGTGTGGGAAAACCATTTGTGAAGAAAAAATGGTCCTTGTGGCCCGCGCATGGCTCTCATAGTAACAAGGAGACCTGCACACCATGTCTTGATGGTTGTACTTCATCAAGGTGTAATACCCATCAAACTGTGTCTTCTGAGGCCAGGCTTGAAAAATGTATATATATATTATCTCGCTTGGAGAGGGCATGGGCTAGTTCATTCTCTGGAACAGGACATATAGTCCAGTGAGGACTCGATAGTCGTTTGGGGATAGCTGGAATGGATATATGATGTACTTCCGAAAGTCTTCATCACCTTGCTCCTATCGGGTGTTGAAGTGTTCAAGGAAGATGACAAGCCAGGGATTGTTAGTCGGAGGAATGCTAGATACCTCGATGGGCGGAAGGTACTTTCCCGTCCCTGCAGTCCCCTCACTGGGGATAGGATAACCCTCACAGAGGTCGATGACTAGTGGGCCCACAATCATTGGGACTTCCTCTCATGCCACCAACCTCGGGTGAGTAGCCGTGGAAGCAACTATTAGAGCTTCGGTGACCACCAAAGCTCCAGGAGCAGCAACAAGGGGATCAAGCACCAAGGTCGATTCTATAGGGAGTTGGATTTGTGAGGGTCCCTATACCCTTTGTCGTTTAGAACAAATGGGGTCCGCCAAACCCATTTCACCTACAAAAGACAATAAAATTGTTAGTTTTCATCAACAAATTAAACAGAAGGCAAGTATAATGCGTGGAAAAAGCACAAGGGATAGTCCAGAGTATGTGACCAGAGGCACAAAACCCTAAGGTGTAACCTTCTCTTCAGGTGGTGGAGGTATGCATCAATCAGGTCTTGGTAATCCTGAAACTCCTTTGTGGTCTAATGACAGTCTGAGGTCTACCCACACTGGAGGATCTAAGGCGAGACCCACACATTAGAAAACCAACTAGCATGGGATGACCAATTGAAAAGGTGGGATACTTACCAGCCCTGGAGAATTTGTGGAGAAGGAACGTGACTGTCCGCATGGGAAAACCATTTGTGCAAAAATTGATCCTTGTAATCCCGCACATGGCTCTCATAGTGGGAGGGAGCCATGTACACCATGCCTGGATTGGTGTACATCATCAGGGTGTAATACCCATCAAACCGTGTCTTCTGAGGGTAGGCCCGAAAACTGTATATATACAATATCTCTGCTAGAGAGGGCATAGGCCAGTTTCTCCGCGGGAATAGGAAATATAGTCCAGCGAGGACCCGATAGCCATGCCACTGCCAAGTCGACATAGTATTGATGTAGGGACAGCACTGCCAATGATTAGAGATGTGAAGCGCTCTATTCCCCGAGGTCGTTCACACTGTGGGGCACTCTCACTTTCTCCCGAGCACGTGCACCAGGATGTCCCTGTTGATCGCATAATGGTTTACGATCTAGTTAAGCACCCCATGGTGTTTTAACTCCACCTTGAACCAATCCTCCTTATAGCGTGGGGTACCATGTAAGGGGCCCTTGTTGACGTCTTCCTCTAAGGTGCCACAATGGTTTGGCGTCTTCATGACTGGAGGCTCTTCTCTCACAACTAGTGCTTGGCTCTACGTCGGGGTCAGAAATGTTCTCTCCTCTGGTATCTGACCACCTTCTAGGCCATGGTGATATTCTCGTTGTCGAATACGTAAAATCCCTGCTAGTGGAGTTGATAAAGCTCCTCAGACATTTGAAACAAAACCAAGCAATTAGCATCTTAACAAGAAGAAAATAGACCAAGACACAAGAACCCCTAAGACAACTGCTCGGGAAGTGAAGGAGAGAAATAATTCTAAGGGATTGGAGTGTCCTCAGAACCCTAAGTCGAGTCCTAAGAAACACCATTAGAACTTAAGAATTTTGCCAGAATCTGAAGATTTTCCAGAAACTGGTCGAATACCCAGATTGCAAAAAAATGATGAGGAAGCCTATACGTCTATTTCGACTAATTCTAGCACAAAAATTGACCTAAAGGAACCAAGAAAGGTCCAGAAATCCTTAAAGCATAAGCATGCAACTACAAAGCATTAAGAACACCAAATAAAATAAAAAAGAGAAAAGAGGCTTACTCGAGTTGAACTTCTGACACATGTTGTATCGTGTCAGAACTCAAAAATACTTCGTATCATTGGCCAAGAAATATCTTCTTTCTCTCTAGCCACCCAAGATCATAGGCAAATGAGCTCTGGGGAAAAATTTATTGGATGATGAAGAACGTTGGGAGAGCTCTGGTTTTGGGAAATTTCAAATGCTTGTCTAAGAAGGAATGGGAGGAAAATTTTAAGTTTTATATAATCTGAAGCTTGGGGTGGAAGCTACTCCACCCTGACCGTTGATCACCTATGGAGTAGGCACTCGAGTGTGATCCAACAGTCAATAATATCAAGGCATAAATTGTGAAGAATAATAGGGGAAAGGGATGCCTCGGGTACAGAGTGAAAGGATGCCTTGGGTACGGATTTGATGTCTTGGGCATGGAAAAGGCTCATCATTAACATCACCAATTGGTGGACCCATCAGTGGGGAGTCTATACGTGGCATCACCTTTTGGTAGGTTTGATGCCTCGAAAATCCCAAAATCACTCCTCTCGACCTAAGTTTCCACTGTCCGAGGACATGTGAAGACTTGGGGGCAAATAGTGTTCGTGTTTTCACCAACTGATACATGGCAAACATTAGAGAGTAATTAAGTTCCACAAAAGCTAAGGAGGTTTTAGTGTGCTCGCCCAAAGCTCCTCAAAAGGTAAGCCAACCCACCTATTGCGATCACCTTCGAAGAAGAATGTCCTCATGTGAGTTACGCCTTGAGGACTGTTGTCGAGGGTGCCCATCTCAATTTCTGATCCAGCCCTCCAGGTTTGGATAGTTTTCCTCAGGGCCTGGAATAAAGTGTAAGGTGTCATGCACAACGAACCCGGACCAAGCAAGCAGTCGTATGACATGTTACTGTTCCCTCGAGTCTTTATGTCAAGTCCGTAGAGGCGACAAGTAGTATGTCTCACTACTTATATTGACATGGGAAAATGTGCAGCTACCACCTGACACTGTCAGGAACGTGTTACCCCAAAATTTTTTTGGTAGTAACCTCATAAATAGACCCCGTGCGATACACACAAGCCCACCACCTCCTTAATTATGGGAATGTGTATTTATTAGCTCTTATGCCCGATTAAGTGGGAATGTTTTGTAATAAATCCCCATTAAGGGAGTTGATTATCCTCGACCTCTATATATAGGGCTAGGGCACACATTATAAAGGATTCACACTTTTGTATTGAGAACATTGCCTAGAGCTGCCTGAACTCCATTGAAGCTTGAAACCCTCAAGCTTCCTCAAATCATAATACAATACTCATGGACTAGGGTTATTAATAACCTGAACCACGTAAAATTTGTGTCTTCTCCTTGCATTTTCTTTAAGTTTATTTTAATTATTTGATAGAGAAAAATGCAGTCAACAAAGCTATTTCTATGAAAATATCAAACTACGGTGAAATATGGTGGTTGTTGGAAGGATTTAGAGCTCAACAAGGAAGGGAGATACACTTACAGTTTCGGCCACACTACAAATCGCAAGGTGTGAACATTTTTTTTACCCATGATGATTGATGGATGATGTGATACTTGACTGAGATTATTGGAAGTAATTCATAATGTATGTTAGAAAATAATAGATTCAAAGTGTTGAAATTTGATAAATATAATGGTTAAGTTATTTACACAATGAGGTGCAAAACACTTAACGGTTTTCACTTAAGTTGAAGTGAAAACATGAGATTGTGTAGTATGCATTTATAATTGACTTATATGGGTCTAAAGTGATCAATGAGGTATCTAAACATTCTCAAAAAAATTGGAGGCATTTGGAGACATTTTGGGGTCATGTTCGGGGAGTTATTACAGAGGCATCTGCGTTGCGTTGCGTTGCCCATGGGAGGCAAGGCGACACCTAAAAGTGCTAGGAGACAAAACCCCAAACAAGTGAATCACCTGCTGGGTGGCGTGATAAATGAGTTTTAGGCTCATTTATGGTCTAGTTTTTAGGAAGTTTTTCATTAGTTTAAGGATATTTTATTGCAGAATTATGCTTATTTGTTCATGTTTCAGGTTTTTGATGCTAAGATGGTGAAAAGAGTGGAATAAAGTGAAAGTGGAAGAAAATGGAGTTATTTTGGAGAAAATCGAGTCTTTCGGGAGCATTAAGTCTGAGTACTATTTCTATGATTAACGCTACAGTGCTATCATAGTGGCGCTACAGCGCTAGAAAGGAGACCTTAAAGCTTTTGTTTCTGTCAATAGCGCCCCAGCACTACAAAACAAGCGCTACAACGCTTGAAGGATTTGAAGATTAGCGCCCCAGTGCTACATTACTAGCACTACAGCGCTAGTACATCAATTTTTGAGGCAATTTGGCACTGTCAGTAGCGCTACAGCGCCCAAAACGTAGCGCTACATCGCTATCGACGAGGTTTTGAGATTTTAAGCCACTTTTAGAAGGACAAAATGGTATTTTCAATTGGGATCATTGGAAAACTATTTAAGGGACATTATTCTGCGAATTAACAGAAAATTTTAGTTTTATAAACCCTAGATTTAGAAAAGACTGTTGTAATTAGATTTCTTTTTCTGGTTTATGACTTTCTAGATTTCTTCTTCATCTGAATTCTTTAGGTTATTTTCTATGAGAAATTATTTGAATTTTATTGTCCTTATGTTATCTATGAGCTAAATCTTTTATCTAGGGATTAATGTAGTCACTTGAATTTCAATTTAATATTACTATGATGTTTTATTGATACTTCATCTCTATTCTAATCTATATGATGTTTGTTTAATGCTGGTAAATACTTGATCACTATTTACTTGATTTAATGGTTTTGATTCAAAATTCGAAAGATGAGAATTGAATATGCTATCATTATATAGACATAGGTTGCATATTGGACGAAAGTACTTGTATGACTTGTGTAGTAATTAGGTCTCTCTGTTTAATGCCTTATATATGTTTAAGTTTATCACAGAAATGTAGAAAACCTGCATATAGACTGAGATCTTATATCTTGAAAAAGAATAGGAATCGATTATGTTAACCTACTATTAGAATAGGAATAGGAGATTTAGAATTGATTAGTAAAATTAATAGAATAAAAAGTTGATGAAATTAATTCATAGGCTTTTTATTATTAATTATTTATTCATTGATTTATTATTCTGTATACAGTTATTTAAATTGTGTTCATAGTTTAGAATCATTCATCTTTATTTTAATCACCAAATAGAAAGTGAAAAACAATTTTTGGTAATTGGTTAATAGTCTCTGTGGGACGATCTCTGTTCTTGCTGACTTTATTACTTGACACGACTACGTATACTTGCGTATAGATTTTACAGATCAAGTTTTTGGCGTCGTTGCCGAGGACAAATAATCAATATCAAATATAATTGCTTTTCAATCTACTTTGGTTTTAATTTAATGTTTTCTAAATCGAGTTGCTTTTAAATTTCTCAATTTCAGGTGACCTATTTTTATGCGATGTATGGGTTAGAAAATACTACAACCTGTTGATCTTGATATTGAGAAGACCTGCAAAAGAGAAAGAAAACATGAAATACTTTAAAAGATAGCCTAGAAAGTCAATAATGTTGCTAATAACAATCTGAATTAGGGTACTGCAGGGAACACTGCAGCTGAGGCAAACTTACCCCTGAGGGACTATGTACTCCCTACGGTTACAGGGGTACATTCTAGTATTCGCCCACCTACTGTGGAGGTGAACAATTTTGAGATCAAGCCTTTGATTATCCACATGGTTCAGAATTGCGTTCAGTTTGGGGGGCTACCTAATGAGGATCCGAACCTCCATATTACCAACTTTTTGGAGCTATGTGATACTTTCAAAATGAACGGAGTAAGTAATGATGTAATCCATTTAAGGTTATTTCCATTTTCATTGGGAGATAGAGCTAAAAGTTGTTTGATTTCGTTGCAAGCCAATTCCATTGGGACATGGGAAGACCTTGCTCAAAAATTACTTGCTAAGTATTTTCCTCCCGCTAAATCAGCACGGATTAGAGGTGAAATTTTTTTTTTGTCAATTTGAGGGGGAATCATTATATGACACCTGGGAAAGGTTTAAAGAGCTGATTCGAAAATGTCCACATCATGGTACAGTGAAATGGATGTTGGTGCACACTTTCTATAATGGACTGAGGGGAAACACAAGGACATGAGCTTTTAGAGGAGATAGCCATGAATAATTATAATTGGCCATTTGAGCAAGAAAATATGAAGGCAGCAGGAGTTCTAGAAGGTGATCCTATTGCTATGCTCACTGCTCAAATTGCTTCGCTAATGAAACAAATGCAACAACAAAACAACATTTCAGCTCAAGCGATGCAACTACAACCTGCTCCTATTAGTTGTGAGACATGAGGATGCCCTCATCACTTTCAGCAATGTCCAGCGATGAGTTCTTATTCGGTAGATGATATCTCACTTGAACAGGTTCAAACCATTGGTAATTTCCCAAGGCAATCGAATAACAACCCATACCCTAACACTTATACTCCAGCATATAAGAACCATTCGAATTTGTCATGGAGTAATAATCAAGGGCACCAACCACAGTATAATCCAAATCCACCTCAATATCCTCCACATAGACCGTCTTATGGGCTAAACCCAAGACCCTTTTATGATACTCAAAGGCCATAAATGCCGCAACATCAACAACCACTGCCTCAAATGACTAAACAATAACAATCCGCTGATTCATTGAGCTAATTTATGACAGAAACCAGATCTTCCATTCGGAGCTTAGAAACACAAGTTGGCCAACTTGCAAAGTTAATGACGAATTATAATCAAGGGGCTATACCTAGTTCAATTGTGGTGAATCCCAAAGAACAATGTCAACCTGTCACTTTGAGGAGTGGGACTAAGTATGAGGGGCCTACAGAAGAAAAAAAAGGGGTAAGAAGATTGAAGATCAACATGTCATTAGTCCAGCACAAGAGGAGGTTGTTGAAGGCCTTCCAAAGAAAGAGAAGCCAAAATACACCGAGCCTCCACCAAAAATTCCATATCCTCAACAATTTCGAAAGGCTAATCTTGACAAACAATTTTCTAAATTTTTGGATATCTTTCGAAAACTACACATTAACATCCCTTTTGTAGAGGCTTTAGAACAAATGCCAAGTTATGTGAAGTTTATGAAATAAATTTTTTCAAGGAAGAGGAAATTAGAGGATTTTGAGGCGGTTGCAATAACTGAAGAGTGCAGTGCAATACTTAAACTACCTCCAAAGCTTAAAGATCCTGGTAGTTTCAATATCCCATGTTCTATAGGGGGTTTAGTAGAAACAAAGGCTTTATGTAGTTTAGGGGCCAGTGTGAATTTGATGCCTCTATAAATCTTTCAAAAACAGAATTTGGGAGAAGCTCGGCCAACTACGGTGTCTTTGTAGATGGCAGATACATCAGTTAATCACCCTCTTGGAGTGATTGAGGACGTATTGGTAAAAGTGGGTAAACTCATCTTTCCTGGGGACTTTATATTTTTAGATATGGAGGAAGATGAAAATATTCCAATAATACTTGGAAGGTCATTCTTAGCGACTGGAGGGCTTTAATTGATGTACAAAAAGGTGAGTTAAAGCTGTGAGTGCAAAAGGGGGTGTTGAAGTGGTAAACCAAGGAGCGAAAAAGTTGGAAGTCTTTAAGAAAAGATCCATAGTTAAAACTGGAATGCTAAGGGGGCGTCATCGATTTAAAAGGTTCTTTAGTGAAAGAATTCGAATGTTACATGAGCGGGGAAAAGTACCACCAATTTCTAATCACAAGAAACGAGGGCCAACTCATGACACTATGGCTCTCAAGGACGTGCGGGGAGGACTTGATCCAAGTTAAATATGAATGAAAACAAGAGTCCGACTAAAATACGTTATAGACAGCGGTCTTAGGAGGCATTCTTATGTTTATTTTTAATTTTATGTTATTTGTTTTCTTTTTGTTTTTTTTTATTGGAATAAGGTTTTTAGAGATTTTATTTTAGTTGTTTTTAGTTTTATTCTAGAATAATTGTGTTGTAACTTGTAACCCGTGAAAAAAGTAAAAAAAAAAAAATTGAAGTTTAGGTGATGATAGTGCTACAGCGCCCTACGCTGTCAAAAAATTTAAAATTAAGGGTTTCATCCTAGCCTCCACAACTGCCATACTGACGTGGCTGTTAAGGTAAATATCTTTTCTTATTCTTTATGCACTTTAACATTGCGAACAATGTTAACTTTTATGTTTGGGGGAGGGATTTATTTTTAGTTTTATGTTATTTGATGTGTTTTTCAGTTTGATTTTTTAGTTAGTTTGTATTGAGTGTTTTAGAGTGTAAATTAAGTTGATGATAATTTCCATTTTAATATGATTAACTGTTATGTTGTATAATCCAAAGAAAAAGTTGATGTGCATCTGAAACAATATGTGTGCTTGGTTAGATTACTTTGTTTTTTCACTGTGATCTGTAGACATTGGAGATCTATTGCTCATGATGTGCAAATGTTATAATTCAATTATTTTATGCATGTCAAATTTGGATTGTGGATTGAAAAATATTGAAAAAGTTCTACCACCTGTTTGCTTACTATTTGAGATGAAATTTGAAACAATGCACATTTAGCAAAATGATATAGGCAATTTTTTTTGGACTGGTTGTGCCTTTCAAGCTAACCCTATTAAATTTTATCCTTAGTCAAACTTTTTGAGCCTTATAACTATTTTCTTGTTAACACATTCTTTTGAGCCTAGATGTGAATTGGATTACCATTTACTCTTTTGACCCATACCATGAGCATGAGAACTATTATATGAGGGGAGTGAATGTGAAATGGGATGTTATGTATTATGTGTTATTCAGAAAATTCCTTGTGATTGAGAAAAGTTAAAGAAAGAAAAGAAAAAGAAAGTGCAAAATGTTTACACTCCCAAACAAGTTATCTCTTGAAAAATCAAAGTTTGGGGGAGTGTATTATGCGAAAGAAAAATAAGAATGAGCTGGTCTTGCATAGTTTTCTCAATGGTTGAAAAGAAAAAAAAAATTCTCAATCATTGCACAGAAAAAGGGGTAACTAGGGATGAGTGGTTTGAAATTTTCTTGGAAAGATTGTTTAGTTGGAATGCTTGTGGTATGATTAAGCCTAAAAATGTTTTTTTATCTACCCGTACCTAAGCCTTCTATTCTAAATTCTATAAACTCATGTTGATTCTTATTTGTGCATTTGTTATATTAATGGAGAATAGTAAGTAGTGCAGGCATATGGAAATAATTTTGCTATGTGGTTAGTTGGGGAGAATTTGATGTGCATAAAGTGGTTCAATTCTTTTATTTGTGAGTTATGAGTAAATGAGCTTTTGGCATTAATAGATTGCAGTGAAGGGGTGAATTATTTTGACTGAAAATCTAGATTAATATTTTAAATAGCATGACTGTTTTTCTTGAGAATTATATGTGCATAGAAGTCTTGAGTGTTGGAATTGGTTGGTTATGTCAATTTGGTTTGTTTAGGTTTAAGTCTAGTTAAATTCTTTACTCGGGGGTGAGTAAAAGTTTAGTTTGGGGGAGTTTGATAAACGAGTTTTAGGCTCGTTTATGGTCTAGCTTTTTGGAAGGTTTTCATTAGTTTAAGGCTATTTTATAGTAGAATTATCCTTGTTTGTTCATATTTCAGGTTTTTGATGCTAAGATGGTGAAAATAGTGGAATAAAGTAAAAGTTGAAGAAAATGGAGTTATTTTGGAGAAAATCGAGTTATTTGGGAGCATTAAGTCTGAGTACTGTTTCTGTGATTAGCGCTCCAGCGCTATCATAGTGGCGCTACAGCGCTATAAATGAGACCTTAAAGCTTTTGTTTCTGTCAATAGCGCCCCATCGCTACAAAACAAGCGCTACAGCGCTTGAAGGATCTGAAGATTAGCACCCCTGTGCTACATTACTAGCCCTACAACGCTAATACATCAATTTTTGAGGCAATTTGGCACTGTCAGTAATGCTACAGCACCTAAAACCTAGCACTACAGCGCTATCGATGCAGTTTTGAGATTTTTAGCCACTTTTAGAATGAAAAAATGGTATTTTCACTTTGGAGCATTGGAAATCTATTTAAGGGACATTATTCTGCGAATTTACCAGGCAGTTTTAGTTTTATAAACCCTAGATCTAGAAAAGATTAATGTAATTAGATTTCTTTTTCTAGTTTATGACTTTGTAGGGTTCTTCTTCATCTAAATTCTTTAGGTTATTTTCTATGAGTAATTATTTGACTTTTATTGTCATTATGTTATCTATGAACTAAATCTTTTATCTAGGGATTAATGAAGTCACATGAATTTCAATTTAATCTTACTATGGTGTTCTATTGATACTTCTTCTCTATTCTAATCTTATGATGTTTGTTTAATGCTAGTAAATATTTGATCACTATTTACTTGTTTAATGGTTCTGATTCAAAATTCGAAAGATGAGAATTGAATATGCTATCATTATATAGACATAGGTTGCATATTGGACGAAAGTACTTGTATGACTTGTGTAGTAATTAGATTTCCATGTTTAATGTCTTATATATGTTTAAGTTTATCACAGAAATGTAGAAAACCTGCATATAGACTGAGAACTTATATCTTGAAAAAGAATAGAAATTGATTATGTTAACCTATTATTAGAATAGGAAGAAGAGATTTTGAATTGATTAGTAAAATTAATAGAATGAAAAGTTGATGAAACTAATTCCTAGGCTTGTTATTATTAATTATTAATTCGTTGATTTATTATTTTGTTTACAATTATTTAAATTGTGTTCATAGTTTAGAATTATTCATCTTTATTTTAATCACCAAATAGAAAGTAAAAAAGGATTATTGATAATTTGTTAATAGTCTCTGTGGGACGATCTCTGTTCTTACAGACTTTATTACTTGACACGACTACGTATACTTGGGTATAGATTTTACAGATCATGGTGACGCATTGCATGGGCAGTCCTGATAACTCTATGATATAGAGTTATTTATTTGACTTTTAAACTTAATTATTCATAAAAAGAGTGATGATTTTGGTGTTTGTTTGTTAACTTTAAGTTGTTATCTATCTATATAATTAGTTGATCTAATATTGGAGTCTTGCAATGTTTTGGGTTTAAATTGAAATTAAATAACTAATCATGTTATAGTTTTCTGTGAAAAAAGGGAGTGGATGCCAAAAATCCACCAAGAAAAAAATCCCTAGTACATGGTGAAAATACAAGGCTAAAGGTCACTTAGTCACATTATCAGGCTCAGACCTATAAGTCTTGTGAAACTGACAGATTGTCCCAAGGGAAGCATCACTTAGTGAGCCATGAAGTATGGCCTTTGTGGATGCTCAATAATCCATGCCCATAAAAGACTCAAAGTGTATGCTTAGGCCCCATAAACGCCCAAAAATATGGCTGGGTTGGGGTGACCCCGAGCCACTGTTGCCTCTCGTGCGGCAGCCTTGATGGCCTTGCGCGCGCCAGAACCAGGTGAGGCCATCCCTTCGCGCGCGCCAGCACCAGGTGAGGCCACCCCCTCGCGCGCACCAGCACCAGGCGAGGCTGCCCCCTTGCGCGCTCCAGCACCAGGCGAGGCCCCCTGCCTCGCGCGCGCCCAACATCAGGCGAGGCCACGTGTCCCGCGCGCGCCCAGCACCATGCGAGGACCCGCATCTCGCGCGCACCACGCCATCAACAGGCCTTCCAAGGAGGTCTCGCGAAGGAATAGGAGCCATGCCATGGACTTCAAAGTCTGAGTGGCATGGGAGCCACGCCAACAGGAGGCCACGCGAGTGGGACGACACGCCAAGGGAGCTGTGTCCACAAGGGGCTCGCGAGGAAGGCGTCTCGCCTTGCACCCTTAGACATCTGTTGAGGCCACATGCCCATCACCCATGCTCATGAGTGACCTCGGGGTGCTTCAGGCATCCCATTCCAAGGACCCGAGAGCCTCGCCTCACATCACGACCACTGCATGCACCAAGTGTGTAATGCCCCAAAGTACCTAATAAGGTTTAGGACCTTGATTAGGAGGCCGGGAGGGCCATAATTGATTTATTATGATATTTAATGATTATATGCATGTCTATGTGAATTATATTATTATATGATGGTGAATGCATGCATATGGGCTTATATTTTAAATGCAAGGGCATTTTGGTAATTTGGCCACTGTGGGCGTAATTGTATATTTTGGGTGCATGGTTGAGATTAAATATAATTTTACCACATTGTATGTGGATTGGTTCGAGTTTTTCGACATGAGATGATCATGAGATGCAAGAGTTCGGTCTAGTCATAACGGGCTTAAGATCGGGGCTCGGGGTGAGTCTCGGGGTGAATTTAATGATTAGAACATTACCGGGAATTAAAGGGTAATGGGATATGATTTATTGGTATTTGGAAATATTGAGAATAGCGGGAATTGGAGAGCGTTAATTATAATTAACGAGATAGGCGGGAAAGGACGATTTTACCCTCGGAAGCTTTTAGAGGGGTTTATTGGCTTAGGGGCATTATGGTCTTTTGACCTTAAGGATTTATATCAGCCTAAGGGAGTTTTAGAAGGCTGTGGAAACAGAATAAAACAGAGCCAACCTCATCCTTTCTTCCTTTCTCTCCCGTACAAACTTTCCTTCATCCTTCTCTTTGAATTTTGAGAGCCACCTTGAGGAGTTAAGCATGGAGATCAAAGGGGGAAGCTAGGGAACTTGTCACATCCATTAAAGGGGATTCAAAACCATGTTTGAGGTGAATTCCAGTTATGAATTTAATGGTGTGCTCTGTTTTTGAGTTAAGTTTTGAATTTCTTAAGTTTTTAAGCTTAGAATTGGACTTTGTGAATTGTTGAGTTTTTGGTTGGTTTGAGCTTCAGGTTTCGGTGGTTTTGGACCATTGGGAAGTTTGGTAACTTTGGTTTGGTGATTTGGAGATGTTTAGATGGGTTTTTGGAAGGTTTTAGAAGTGGAAAAACGAAGAAAAATGGCTGGTACGAAGTTGGGCCGCGGCCCTGTTCTTGGGTGCCGCGGCCCTAGCTTGAAGAAGGTGGTGGAGGCTCTGTCTAGGGGGCGCGCCGCGGCATGGTCCATGTAGGGCCGCGGCCCTTAAGGGAAAAAAAATACTAAATGGTGGTTTTTGTGATGGGAACTTAACTCTAAGGGCCTAGGATCGATCCTACTACCTAGTTGAGTGGGATTCGATGTTCCGGAGGCTTGGGTTGGGTTTGGAAGTATTTAATTACTCTTTTTGATAAGGTTTTATATTTGGTTATGACTAGGTGACCGCTAAAGGACTAAAAGCTGATCGTTCTCAAAGGTCGTTTCTTTTATTAATTCTCGCTCGAACCCAAGGTAAGAAAACTGCACCCCATATGTGACATGCATGGCTATGATTGATGCATGTTGGATGTTGAATGTGAACATTGTTAGCATAATGAATGCTTGGCAGTTTTGCCCCTTTGCATATGAATATTATTGAGGCATGCTGGTTGGTTAAGTGTGATGCATGTGATGCATGAGAAACCTGTGATTAGGGCATGCCGTGAATGATGTATATGAGATTGGTCAGAGCTTGAGTCTCTGAGTTTGTGCATGATTATAATTATGCCAGCAATTGTTAAGTAAGCATGCTGAATGCCCTATTCTTGGTTAATTGGCATATGATACACATTGATAGCATTGCTTACCTGTGCATGGTACTGACTTATTAGTCAGGTTTGGCAAGGGTGCTAGTATCAACTGTGAAGCTGTGGCTTATTAGTCGGGTTCGGCAGTGGTACTGGGCACTGATCACGTTGAGCTGACTTATTAGTCAGGACGGCCTTAGCGTGTATCACGCAAGCCAACAAAGATTAGATCTAATCGACCACTAGCATTGAATGACTCAAGGAGCATTAATGCCTGACCGAACTTGAGGGTCGATGAACAAATAGAGCCTGGAGGCTAGTGGCTTACTTAGCAGCCACTCTCCCGCTACAAAACAGAGCCTGGAGGCTAGTGGCTTACCTAGCAGCCACTCTCCTGCTAGAAAAGAGAGCTTGGAGGCTAGTGGCTTACTTAGCAGCCACTCTCCTGCTAGAATCATGTGATGTGCACCCATTGTTTTGAAAGCTTTATGTTCAGTGTGATTATAATGATAATCATTTGATAATGTTTGTGAAAAGTATTATGTTTTCTTGCTGGGCTTCGGCTCACGGGTGCTATGTGGTGCAGGTAAAGGCAAGAGGAAGCTGGACCGTCCTTGAGTTGGAGAGCTTAGGTGATGACGTGTACATATGCAGCTGCTCGACCGCCACGGCCGAGGTTTAAAGTGGAACTAGGGTTGAACCCTGTTTTGCCGCTTAGAACGGCCTGTTGTAAATATTTTATGTAATAAACTCTGAAATTATATTTTTGGGATCCCAATGTATATATTAAACGTTCTAGTGAAACATTACATCTTAACCAAAATGTTTGATCCCTAAACCGCTAATCACACTTAGTTCACGATTTTGGCCAAATGACTCGATTAGCGAGTTTAGCACTGTTTACCAGGCACACCGTAACGGTCCCAGGAGTTGGGGCGTTACAACTTGGTATCAGAGCGAGCCAAGGTTTATGGTTCCTGAAGACAAGCTGGGCATGTACACTCATCACTGAAGATAGCTTCATTCAAGGAGTGGTGACTATTTCTGTAAGCTATGTGTATAGCTGTTTAAATAAATGCGAATGCTTTACCTGTACTTTTTATTAGGGAGCATGAGATTCTGATAGAGCCTGGCTCTTGACTATATGATTATATGCTCCATGGAAATGTTTATGAACATGATTATTTGATTGCCTGCTCCATGAATATATAATTGTGTTACTTGCATGCTGGGGTTTGAGGCATGGTTGAGTATTGAAAGAGCAGGGGTTGTGAATAATGCATGATGCCATGGGCATGTTTGTAGCACTGCAAGTGGTTTATGATTGTGGTATGGTACGGTTTATCCCGTGGGAGAAAGCCCTTGATGTGGTTATTGTGACTAATGGGTCAAGTTATTGACTACAGATTGAATTAGCAGGTATATTCAAGGCAGATTATGAGGCCTGGTGATGGTTATACAGGGGCTGGGAGTTACAGCCAGGGTATCGGTTCTTCGTCTGCATCTCTAAATGTTCAATAGGCGCTTACAGATTTGCAATTAAGGTTGCAGAGGCAAGAGGAAGAGATCAGGTATTTGAAGCAGCAGCGGGGTCCGTTGGGGAGTACCTCTTCCTTTGCTATGCCAGAGGTGGCATCAGTTTCAGCTCAGCCTAGGGTTGAGAACAGATGGGAATTTCTCTGTGGAAGATTCCTGAAGTTTTATCCTCCAATCTTTGAGGGAGGCCTAGATCCATTCAGAGTTGAGCAATGGATGGGTATGATCAGCTCCATTCTTGATAATATGGGACTGGTAGGTCATGATAGAGTGATCTGTGCTACATGTGTACTGCGGGATGATGCCCGGACATGGTGGGAGGTAGTATCCCAGACACGAGACACAGCTGTGATGGACTGGAAAGAATTTAGGCAGCTGTTTAATGAGAAGTATTATTGTGATGTAGCTAAGACTGCCAAGATGAATGAGCTTCTGAATCTTGTTCAGGGCAATGCATCAGTGACTGAATATGTTACTAAATTTGATGAGTTGGCTAAGTTTGCCTTAGACATGGTACCTACAGATATAGCTCGCAAGGAAAGGTTTGTTCAGGGGTTGAATCCTGGAATAGCTCAAGGCATTAGAGTTGCCCCAGTGAATGAAGTCTCTACCTACGCTCAGGTGGTAGAGAAGGCTCTCGCTGTTGAGAGAATAGTAAGTAGGCAGCAGAGTGCTGGAGAGCATGGAGCCCAGATAATGGTACCTCCACTTACTGGAGCAAGTAAGAAAGAAAGCTGGAAAACTCGTCCAATATGTGCATGGTGTAGAAGGCGTCATCTGGGAGAATGCCGAGCAAGGTTATATTTTTCTTGTGGCATGGTTGGACATTTCAAGAGGGATTGCCCAAATCGGGGGACAGAGCATAAGCTAAAGGGGATAGACAACTTGATTCCAACTCAAGTGCTTGTGTCAGAACAATCAGAGTCTGGGACTGAGACTAGCTCCTCGGGGATGACAGGTCAGTTTTCTAGTTTTGAGTTGTGAATTATGTTGTTTGGTTTTGGCGCCATGCTTTTCTTTTGTTAGCATGTATATAGAGAAGGGTATATGGATGGTATATGTGGACCACATGGTTACGTTGTGATGGGAAAAGTAATATGGTGTTGGTAGCCTAAGAGATAAGCTAAGTTATGGCAAGGACTCATCAGGGATTCTGATAAAGCTGGTTATGACAGGCTTTAGTTTGATCCAGGGTTTGGATTGGTTGGGTAATTAAAGAACAGTTTTGAATGGCAAGGAAAGTGTAGTAATTCTTGAGCTTGTGAGCGGAAAGTCTTGTGACAATTGACACTGTGCATGGATTTGATATGTTTATGACATCGGATGTGAGGGCTGGAGTTTGTGCACGGAGGTGCATGAAACTCTTAGCCAGTGTGGTGGATACCACTTAGATTGTGTTAGTGAGATCAGGACAGATTGGCCTAGTCTGTGAGTTCTGAATGTATTTCCAAGTGGTCTGTCAGGCCTTCATTTTATTAAAAGAAGATTGGAATGGTGATTGATTTAGTGCCAGAGATGGAATCAGATATAAATATTGTTTCGAGTGGCTCAGTGGAGTTGAAAGAATTAAAGAGTTGGTTGCTGAGTAAGACAGAACCCTTTAAGGTGGAGCCGGGATCTGGTTAAGACCAGTTAGAGATCAGAGTGAGAAAAGTGTGTAAAGGATTGTGCTTGTATCAGATTAGAGCGCTGAGGGTGCTGAGTATACCTTGGGAATTGGGTTGATACTAAGTGTTTGTGAACCAGATGAATGGAGCATTCAAGGATTTGGTTTGAATGGGATTTATGATCGTCTTAGACGATGGTATAGTGGTGTTTTCTCTGTGGAGAATTGCCAAAAGTGAAGAGTGCCTTGGGGACAGGAGTGTCCATGGATAGTAAAGATATTTCAGGTGCCTTGAGGAGAAAGTGCTGGGTTTTTATAGACCAGAACCAGTTAGTGGGTTGTTATGACATCCCAGTGATAGAGAAAAGTGATTGCCTATGTAACATGTTGACTAAAGAATCAGACCAGGACTGGGTAGAGTTTCTGGCGGGCTGAGTAGCCAATTTATTGTTTGGAATTATTATCTCGAGAAAGATAGAAAGGAAAGATGGTTAAGTGAGCCACAGACGGGCAAGATTGAATGGAAAGCTTTAGCTGGATTGGCTAAGGGTTGCATAATGACAGACGCGAATTTATGATGGTGTAAAGATCGGACTTGGGATCCGATGGACATTGAGATTAACTGAGAGATTCTGGATGAATCTCATGCTATTCTGTAATTCATGTCATTCAGGCATTGTGAAAGGGTAATATAATATGGAAATTTTATAGTGATGGCCTAAGATGAAGGGACATATATTAAGGCATGTGTAAAGCTCTTACCTGTCGGTAGGTCGAGGCAGTGTATTAGGAAACAGCAAGGCCAGTACAGCCTTTGGGTATTCATAGTGGGAAAAAGTGAGCATCGCGATGAGTTTCGCGGTGGGGTTCCAGGTTAATGGATCGGTATGAAATGGGTACTAGGTCATTGTGGACTGGTAGTCCAAGTGTATTTATTATATCAGTAAGGATAGGTGAATAGTACAACTGATCTATATTTGAGTCTCCTTGTGAGAAGAATAGAGAGCCTTCGTGAACTCAAGGTCTATCTTGGCAGATGAAGACTCTAGTGTTACTTCCAGGTTATGGAAGGGTGAGAGAAGGCGATGAATATATAGATGGAATTTTGTGCAGACCATTGTTCTCGGGCTGATCATAATCAGAGGGAGAACTGCTTAGTGTTGAAAGGGTACCTTATGAGATAAGGTATGGTAGAACATGTTCACCACCTGTACATTGGAATGTGATGGGTGAGATGTTACATCTGGATCATGAAATGGTTCAGGGGACCATAGAGGTTATTAGAGGTTGGAGCAAGGATGCTCATTTCTCAGATTAAATGGAAAGTGATACTAAACTGTAAGTCAGAAACATGGAGTTCCAGGTAGGAAGTTGTGTCTTCCTAAAGAATCACCATGGAAAGAGGTGATGAGTAAAAGCAAGTTGAGCCTAGATTGGTATGACAGTTTGAGTCCTGGATAGGACTGGTCAAATTATCCTTTGTTGGACCATAGTTTTGGTTCTGATGGTTGTACATTGTTTTATGCATTTTCATGCAGTGGACATGGGTTGAAAGAACTCATGAGTTGAGTTATGAGATTATGAGGAATAAAGTATACCTTGATTTATGGTATGCTGCAGAAACAGTGAGGTCGAGAGAATGACCTGGGAAACTGGAATCGGTTGTGCGGAATTCTTGTTCCGGGCTGTTCAGATAAATTTCGAGGACGAAATTTCTGTAAGGAGGGGATAGTTGTAATGCCCCAAAGTACCTAATAAGGTTTAGGACCTTGATTAGGAGGCCGGGAGGGCCATAATTTATTTATTATGATATTTAATGATTATATGCATGTCTATGTGAATTATATTATTATATGATGGTGAATGCATGCATATGGGCTTATATTTTAAATGCAAGGGCATTTTGGTAATTTGGCCACTGTGGGCGTAATTGTATATTTTGGGTGCATGGTTGAGATTAAATATAATTTTACCACATTGTATGTGGATTGGTTCGAGTTTTTCGACATGAGATGATCATGAGATGCAAGAGTTCGGTCTAGTCATAACGGGCTTAAGATCGGGGCTCGGGGTGAGTCTCGGGGTGAATTTAATGATTAGAACATTACCGGGAATTAAAGGGTAATGGGATATGATTTATTGGTATTTGGAAATATTGAGAATAATGGGAATTGGAGAGCGTTAATTATAATTAACGAGATAGGCGGGAAAGGACGGTTTTACCCTCGGAAGCTTTTAGAGGGGTTTATTGGCTTAGGGGCATTATGGTCTTTTGACCTTAAGGATTTATATCAGCCTAAGGGAGTTTTAGAAGGCTGTGGAAACAGAATAAAACAGAGCCAACCTCATCCTTTCTTCCTTTCTCTCCCGTACAAACTTTCCTTCATCCTTCTCTTTGAATTTTGAGAGCCACCTTGAGGAGTTAAGCATGGAGATCAAAGGGGGAAGCTAGGGAACTTGTCACAGCCATTAAAGGGGATTCAAAACCATGTTTGAGGTGAGTTCCAGTTATGAATTTAATGGTGTGCTCTGTTTTTGAGTTAAGTTTTGAATTTCTTAAGTTTTTAAGCTTAGAATTGGACTTTGTGAATTGTTGAGTTTTTGGTTGGTTTGAGCTTCAGGTTTCGGTGGTTTTGGACCATTGGGAAGTTTGGTAACTTTGGTTTGGTGATTTGGAGATGTTTAGATGGGTTTTTGGAAGGTTTTAGAAGTGGAAAAACGAAGAAAAATGGCTGGTACGAAGTTGGGCCGCGGCCCTGTTCTTGGGTGCCGCGGCCCTAGCTTGAAGAAGGTGGTGGAGGCTCTGTCTGGGGGGCGCGCCGCGGCATGGTCCATGTAGGGCCGCGGCCCTTAAGGGAAAAAAAATACTAAATGGTGGTTTTTGTGATGGGAACTTAACTCTAAGGGCCTAGGATCGATCCTACTACCTAGTTGAGTGGGATTCGATGTTCCGGAGGCTTGGGTTGGGTTTGGAAGTATTTAATTACTCTTTTTGATAAGGTTTTATATTTGGTTATGACTAGGTGACCGCTAAAGGACTAAAAGCTGATCGTTCTCAAAGGTCGTTTCTTTTATTAATTCTCGCTCGAACCCAAGGTAAGAAAACTGCACCCCATATGTGACATGCATGGCTATGATTGATGCATGTTGGATGTTGAATGTGAACATTGTTAGCATAATGAATGCTTGGCAGTTTTGCCCCTTTGCATATGAATATTATTGAGGCATGCTGGTTGGTTAAGTGTGATGCATGTGATGCATGAGAAACCTGTGATTAGGGCATGCCGTGAATGATGTATATGAGATTGGTCAGAGCTTGAGTCTCTGAGTTTGTGCATGATTATAATTATGCCAGCAATTGTTAAGTAAGCATGCTGAATGCCCTATTCTTGGTTAATTGGCATATGATACACATTGATAGCATTGCTTACCTGTGCATGGTACTGACTTATTAGTCAGGTTTGGCAAGGGTGCTAGTATCAACTGTGAAGCTGTGGCTTATTAGTCGGGTTCGGCAGTGGTACTGGGCACTGATCACGTTGAGCTGACTTATTAGTCAGGACGGCCTTAGCGTGTATCACGCAAGCCAACAAAGATTAGATCTAATCGACCACTAGCATTGAATGACTCAAGGAGCATTAATGCCTGACCGAACTTGAGGGTCGATGAACAAATAGAGCCTGGAGGCTAGTGGCTTACTTAGCAGCCACTCTCCCGCTACAAAACAGAGCCTGGAGGCTAGTGGCTTACCTAGCAGCCACTCTCCTGCTAGAAAAGAGAGCTTGGAGGCTAGTGGCTTACTTAGCAGCCACTCTCCCGCTAGAATCATGTGATGTGCACCCATTGTTTTGAAAGCTTTATGTTCAGTGTGATTATAATGATAATCATTTGATAATGTTTGTGAAAAGTATTATGTTTTCTTGCTGGGCTTCGGCTCACGGGTGCTATGTGGTGCAGGTAAAGGCAAGAGGAAGCTGGACCGTCCTTGAGTTGGAGAGCTTAGGTGATGACGTGTACATATGCAGCTGCTCGACCGCCATGGCCGAGGTTTAAAGTGGAACTAGGGTTGAACCCTGTTTTGCCGCTTAGAACGGCCTGTTGTAAATATTTTATGTAATAAACTCTGAAATTATATTTTTGGGATCCCAATGTATATATTAAACGTTCTAGTGAAACGTTACATCTTAACCAAAATGTTTGATCCCTAAACCGCTAATCACACTTAGTTCACAATTTTGGCCAAATGACTCGATTAGCGAGTTTAGCACTGTTTACAAGGCACACCGTAACGGTCCCAGTAGTTGGGGCGTTACAAAGTGTCCCATTCCCTATGCCTTGTAGACCCCAATGCTTAGAGGTCCGGGTACGAGTCGAATGGAACATTCATGTACGATCTAGTAATAGGTACGACCCTTAAGACCCTGTATGTCGAAGTACGGACACCCGTACCAGTGGGGGAGTGAGAATGCTGGAATAAGAGTTATGGTCCGTACGTCTACGGCCAGGACTCAGAGTCGACACCACTACCACCTGCGCCACTATGTCTGTCCCCACTCCACTGACATGGGTACGGACAAGTAGTGGAGACATCCTCCTGACACCTGCCCCTGTACTGGATGCAAGACCTCAGCTTCTGAAACCACTCTCCTGACAGAGTACTTATGTACCATTTGGTCTCCTGGACCACCATGTATCCCAGGCCATCAGAGCCTACTATAAAAAGGACCCTTCTCCCACATCAGAAGGGGTTGGAAAATTCATTGTATGCAGAGGCTATTGAGAAATATACTAAGGCTTGCTCCATTGTTTATCTATGTTTACTTTTCCTAAAAGTTTATTCTCAGTTCTTATATAAACTTCGCCTGACTTACCTTTGAGTTTTCCGATCTAATTTCGTTGACGAGATTTCACCGTCAACAGTTTGGCGCCGTCTGTGGGAAGGACAAGCATCAAGCCAGTGTTCTTCCATCACTTCCAACAAAGAAAGATGCTAAGACGTTCAAAACGCCTACGACAAATACAAGAGGTTGAGGTTCACCGAGACGAAGTAGAGCGGAGGGCCTCCAAGAAAGACCCCCCTCCGCCAGAGCATGGAGGTGGGCCAGAAGAACCTCTTCCCCCAGGGGAGGAGAGGGAAGCATCGTCCCCAGCTATCCAGCCCGACGGAGGTCATTCAGAGCCAATAGTGTATCCACTTAACCGGCCCCGGTTGACCCCACGCTCAGGCCACCAGGACCCCGGTCCCTCGACGCACTGGCCAGGCAAGGGTCCCGGGGTACGCTCGGTAAGTGCCAGCTCAAGGACGCGCTTCTACAAGGATGAGATTCATGAGTTGCATAAAAAGACTAGAAGGTTGGAAACCATGATAGAGAACATGCTGGAGGTTTTAAACGACCTATTGCAAGGGAAGTCAAGCATACCCCTCCCAGAGCGTAAAGGGAAGGAGCATGAAAAAGGGGAGAACGCTGTCCCCATAGACGATGGGGGAACCCAACTTTCCACCAGTAAAACCCCCCAGGCAAAGTACCATGGGGGACCTAGGTCGACGAAATGTCCCCAGGAGCATAGGCAGAGGGAAGATGATGGTCGTAAGAACGAGCCCGAAGTCCCCTCAAAAGAGGCACCCCCTGGCCTAAGAAAAGAGCTCAATGGGAAGAGGTCAGAAGTAAGACACGCACCCCCCGCGGTTCCCCCAAGGAACACAACCAAGGCAAGGGATCAGCCTAAGAACCCACAAGACTCCTTATGCGAAGCCCTCGGGGCAAGATCACCGCTGCGCTTGGGGGGCACATGGATGACAAAGAATTCGACCGTGACTCACCCTTCACAAGGGAGATTCAGGCTGAGCAAGTGCCCATTGGCTTCAGAGAGCCCCAAAATATCACATAGACTCCTTCAATAACTTGATGAGGTTAAGAGGGGTCA
The DNA here is from genome assembly GCF_963169125.1 of Humulus lupulus. Classification (NCBI taxonomy): domain Eukaryota; kingdom Viridiplantae; phylum Streptophyta; class Magnoliopsida; order Rosales; family Cannabaceae; genus Humulus; species Humulus lupulus. The sequence goes on along the minus strand of NC_084796.1, from coordinate 36,388,606 downwards.
ACAACAGGGCAAAGTGTCATTGCTTTGTTGTTACGCTCAAAGGAGTGGCATACAAGTGGTTCAAGAGGTTAAGGCCAGGAACAATCGAGTCATGGCAACAATTCTCTGATGAATTTCTTCAGCAGCACCATGCAGCCTGTGATTACGTCATGCCAACTACCAACCTCGCTAACATAAAACAAGGCGAGAATGAAAGTCTGAAGGACTACGTCCATAGGTTCAGTATGGAGGCAACAAAGGTGGGAGATTTAACCAAAGCGGAGCTCAAGATGGCTATTATAGCCGGAGTTTGTCCAGGAAGCAAATTATGGGGAAGCATGCTCAAAAGAGAAGTTTCGAATTTGGATGACTTCTTCGAGAGAGCACAGAAGTACATACGTGTGGAAGAGGGCCATAAGAACTTCCATGTCGAAGAAAGCGAACCTTCCTCCAGTGGCCATACTACCAATACGTCTGGAGATTCCATATAGAAGGGGGGCATCGTGCTAGAGGGGTCGCTGACCATGTTTGAGATCGAACGAAGACCCTCTAGCCATGAAAGTCCCCACCCGAGGGGAAATCACCTCAAAAGCAGACGCCTCCAAAAAGGGTCTCCAAAGTAGACGACTCCAAAAAAGGGTCTCCGAAATAGATGCCTCCAATAAAGGGTCTCCGAAGTAGACACCTCCAACAAGGGTCTCCAAAGTAGATGCCTCCAAAAAAGGGTCTCCGAAGTAGACACCTCTAAAAGGGTCTCCAAAGTAGACGCCTCCAAAAAAGGGTCTCCAAAGTAGACGCTACCAAAAAGGGTCTCAAAGAAGACGCTTGCAAAAAGGGTCTCAAAGAAGACGCTTGCAAAAATAGAACTATGCCTAATGACGAGAAGGACACTTCTCGCAAGATATAACAAGTGCGCGCAAAAATATATAAAAGGATAACTAGAACCCAAGGGGTCAATATATCCTTATAGATACAATCAAGATGCACCAAAGAAAGACCTACCGAACCCCCTTTCGCGTGGGTTCAATAAAAAAAGAAGAGAGAATGACTAGGGGGCAAGTGTGGATGCCAAAAATCCACCAAGAAAAAAATCCCTAGTACATGGTGAAAATACAAGGCTAAAGGTCACTTAGTCACATTATCAGGCTCAGACCTATAAGTCTTGTGAAACTGAGAGATTGTCCCAAGGGAAGCATCACTTAGTGAGCCATGAAGTGTGGCCTTTGTGGATGCTCAATATTCCATGCCCATAAAAGACTCAAAGTGTATGCTTAGGCCCCATAAACGCCCAAAAATATGGCTGGGTTGGGGTGACCCCGAGCCACTGTTGCCTCTCTTGCGGCAGCCTTGATGGCCTTGTGCGCGCCAGCACCAGGCGAGGCCACCCCCTCGCGCGCGCCAGCACCAGGCGAGGCCACCCCCTCGCGCGAACCAGCACCAGGCGAGGCCCCCTGCCTCGCGCGTGCCCAGCACCAGGCGAGGCCACGTGTCCCCTGCTCGCCCAGCACCATGCGAGGACCCGCATCCCGCGCGCGCCATGCCATAAACAGGCCTTCCAAGGAGGTCTCGCGAAGGAATATGAGCCATGCCATGGACTTCAAAGTCTGAGTGGCATGGGAGCCACGCCACCAGGTGGCCACACGAGTGGGACGACACGCCAAGGGAGCCGTGTCCACAAGGGGCTCGCGAGGAAGGCGTCTCACCTTGCACCCTTAGACATCTGTTGAGGCCACATGCCCATCACCCATGCTCATGAGTGACCTTGGGATGCTTCAGGCATCCCATGCCAAGGACCCGAGAGCCTCGCCTCACGTCACGACCACTGCATGCACCAAGTGTCCCATTCCCTATGCCTTGAAGACCCCAATGCTTAGAGGTCCGGGTACGAGTCGAATGGAACATTCATGTACGATCTAGTAATGGGTACGACCCTTAAGACCCTGTATGTTGAAGTACGGACACCCGTACCAGTGGGGGAGTGGGAATGCTGGAATAAGAGTTATGGCCCGTACGTCTACGGCCAGGAGTCAGAGTCGACACCACTACCACCTACGCCACTATGTCTATCCCCACTCCACTAACATGGTTACAGACAAGTAGTGGAGACATCCTCCTGACGCCTGCCCCTGTACTGGATGCAAGACTTCAGCTTCTGAAACCACTCTCCTGACAGAGTACTTATGTACCATTTGGTCTCCTGGACCACCATGTATCCCAGGCCATCAGAGCCTACTATAAAAAGGACCCCTCTCCCACATGAGAAGGGGTTCGAAAATTCATTTTATGCAGAGGCTATTGAGAAATATACTAAGGCTTGCTCCATTGTTTATCTATGTTTACTTTTCCTTAAAGTTTATTCTCAGTTCTTATGTAAACTTCGCCTGACTTACCTTTGAGTTTTCCGATCTAATTTCGTTGACGAGATTTCACCGTCAACAAAGGGAATCAAGCTATCCATGGAAGGATTGAAGAAGAAGAATTGGAAGTTTGGTTTGGAAGCAAAAGCTGAAACTTTCCAGATTGCTAAAATTCATGCTGCAGCATGCTGGAGCTCACTTGCTGACGTGGAAATTAAAGGCAGCTATGTCATTTCTTTTTAATTCGTGGCCAGGTGGCATGGGTCCATAAATGGCGCCAGCTGGAGTTATTTTGGGCAGAAAAGTGGTCCAATTTAGTGGGCCTAAGTGGAGGAAAATAAGGTGGGCTTTCTAATTGGAGACATCTTGTTTCGTACCCTAATTTGGAGTGAAGAGGGTACCAGCCGTATCACCTTAGTGGCAGCCATTGAAGGACTATCATCAAAAGAAAAAGTACAGAAAAACAGAGAGAAAAATATAGAGAAGTACAATTGTTGAAGGGGAACGAGAAGGACAAGGAGGATTCACACACCAACTATATCGGATTTGTCCCATTTACTCTTCTTCTTTAATTTTTGTATTTCCTAATTTAGAATAGCTATTTTAGAATTCATGGATATCAATTTTCCATTTCAGATTTTGGCTACTAATTTAGCTATGAGCTAAGCTTTTTGAGACTTGAATGGTTAAAGAACCCTATGTCATAGTTATTAAAGTTTAAATGCATATTTACGTAAATTCACCATTGTTCATTCAAGTGTTGTTCATGATTATTCTTTGTTGTTGTTTGGCCAACAATGGCAGATTATTAAGCTAGATTTAATTCTGGAAAGGTTGAATGTAGTAGTTTGTACTTGAATGATGCAAGAGCATAACCATTGTTAGGTTGTTCTTAGTGAGTAGAATAGGAATATTTTACTTACCTTGCATAACTTTTGAGAATTGGTGTTGTTATTTGTGTTCTTAAGTCTGATTTGATATAGGAATATATTTAATTAGATGGTAGGACTATATTCACGAGTTTTGGAAAAATCTGGTGAGCATATTGGGAATTCTAGTTAACTCTGGTGCGATTTGCTAAATTTAATGCTATAGCATTCTCGGCAGTTTTTGACATAGGGGGATTTAGCTATTCAAGTCAAATTTTTCCATAGATAATTCTTCTTGCTGTTATTTCTCTAGAACTTGTGGTTAATTTTAAGCATATTGTAATTTCTTTCCTTCTATTTTAGTTTCAACAACCACTCAATTCAGTTTCTTAAATTTCTAAGTTGTAATTAATTGGTGTTTACATTGAACTTTTTAATACCAATCCCTGTGGAGACGATTCACTTATCATTATATTACTTGTGTTGGACTGCGTATACTTGCGTATATTAATTTTCACAACAAGTCCGTATAGGACCATAAAGTTACGTGATTTAGCTCCAAATGATGTTGTTAAAAGCTCCAATCCTATTGGTTGGACTTAATGACGGTGCCTACACTATAAAGAAGTGTTATTAGAGTTGTAAAGTCTTGATCACACTTTTCAACTTTCTCTACCTCTAAAAGATCATAAGTTTTCTCCAAGAAACTCACCAAGTATTCTTGAATTGGTGAGTTTTGAAGGCTTCTTCAATCCCAAATCTCATTCTATCTTGGTGAAGCTTCAAGCAACAAAGGTAAGTCTTGGAATATAGATTTTGGACAGCGATAGTAATAGGTGTATAAGCCTTAGTTGTCCCCAAAGTTTGAAGAATCAAGTACTCAAAGCAAGGTTGTACCTCTCCAACACTATACTTTGTAATTGTGTTCTTCCATTGTGTTTTACTTCTCTAATTTGTGTTCATTATTGTTAGTTTTGATGAATAAATAATTCTATATCTATGTTATAGTCATTCAATCATATAATCTTTAAATATCAAGATTTGCATTCATACATTGAATATGGTTCTTTGCTTATCGATATTTGCATTCATACTTTGAATAAGGTGATTAGCATCTAGGGTTCATAATATTTAATTATTCCCATTATTCATTGTTGATTTAGAAAGTGTATTTCCATAAATTCCCAACAATAAAAATCTCAATTTTCTAATTACTTTCTTTTTGTATTTTGCACAATCTATGATGAGAAAACTGTGTTCATCTTTTACAACATTTAAATCCTTGCTTCAATATTTGGTTTGTGTTGAACACACAACCATGGGAGATCAAAGAAAACTCTATTTGGATATGTGCTACATGAATGTGGATATGGATTCAAAATCTTCATGAACAAAGGATGAGATAACTCAATGGGATTACATACTTAAGGAGAACGATATCATCAAATTCCTTATTTCTAGATGTGTAGATTTCAAGAATTTAAATGAAATGTGTTTGCTACCATATTTTTGTGAGTATAAGTTTATTTTTTATGTTAAGAGCACAGTGGTGAATGTTAGTGAACAATTCAAGGGCTATTGTTATACCTGTTTTGTTTGTAAAATTATTTATCATCATGAAAGGCGTGGTAGTTGTAAAATTAACCATAATGAGATTAGGGTTAAGGCAATTGATGATGAGATCTTTGTGACTATAATTAAATCTAATGTATTCGATGAGGAATGCATTGTAACCCTAATAGAGGATGATGCATTCAGTGAGGAATTTATGACAACTCTAAAGGATATTTACATTGTTTGTGCATATAATGATGAGATTAATGAATCCTTAAGAGAAGATAAACATGTCATTGCGATTGATGTTGAGATCATTGCAACCTTTAGTGAAGTTAATTCAACCTAAGGGAAGGTGCAAGGATGGCGGTATGATACTTGTGCCACCATTCTTGTAGCCTATTATAAAACTCTTTTCAAAACCTTTGAAAGTGCAAAGGTGGGATTTGAAATCCAAATGTGAAACGAAAAGAGATCCAATGTACTTGGAAGGGGCTACATTGATGTGTTCTTCACTAATGGAAAGAAAGTGACCCTAATTAATGTTTTATATGTTCCCGATATGACTAGAAATATCACAATAGGAAGTCTATTGAGTAACTCTAGTATCAAAATGGAGTTTGAATCCGGTAAACTTATTTTGACTAAATTAGACACTTTTTTGGGAAAGGGTTATTCATATGATGGGATGATCAAACTTTGTATTTTTGATAATGACAATAATAATATGGGATCTAAATCTTGTAATGTGATTAATTCTAGTTCTATTACTTTGTGGCAAAATAGACTTGCGCATATAGGTTATATCACAATTAAAAGAGTTGTTAAATGATGATTGATTAATTGTGATGTGAATCAACATGATAAATTATCAAATCAAAGTAGAGGTGTGTGAGGTGTTATGTTAGTATTAAATTATCAAATCAAAGGTACGCAACGCAATATATGGACTCATTTTAATAATTATTAATACTAGCCATGATCATACACATATATAAATATTAAATCACATATAAATAGATCAAGGATTACCTCTTGTAGCCTATCAAGTGTCCTTGAGTCTTTTTTTTTATAAATGAACGATCTTCCTATCTAGTGTTTTGGATCTCACACCCTGATCTTCCAGACCAATTCTCAAACACACAAGGACGTGTGTGGGTACGTAGGATTCAAAATGTTAATTTATGTGACTTCCTAGATGTACTCAACACATGAGATCTAGAGAGTTTTGACAGAGAGAAGGTTTAGAATAGTTTTCGGTTTAGAGAAAACTATTGCTTTTGAGAGAGAGTCTGATCATTAAGCATTCTTCTGAATATCACGTATATCAGATTAATAAAGATGTTTAATTTAATTAAGTATAATTCAAATTAAGACTAATTAGATATTTTCATTTAATTGTTTATTTAAATCATATTTAAAAAGAATAATTGAATAACCGATTAAAAAATTTATTTGAAATTCAAAATTCAAATCCCAAGGATAAATATCCCTGATACTAGGCGCCACACATTGTACTGTACAGTGTGTGTCGCCCAGCCTTATTAGGGTTGCCCTAATTCTCTCATTTGTTTATTTAATAAACTTTTAAGACAATATATTTATCCCAACATAAATATCAATTAATTCAAAATTAACTTTATCTTAAAATATCACTGTAAAATTAAATAAATAAACATCCTATTATAAATAAGATATTTATTATTTTCTCTCTTTATATTAATCAAAACAAGATTAATATTAATTTTAACCTATAGTTTTTTAAAATAAAAACTATATAGTTAAATAATTAATTAATTCACAATTAATCAATTACTCATAATTACCACATAATTATTTCCTTGCCATGGAAAATTAATTCCTTTGCAATTTAGTCAATTCTCTTTATAAATCTTTCTTTTGACATCCTTACCCTTGACAATGTAGGACAGAGATGATCTGGGGACAATGGACCTATAATACAAAGCTCCAATAAACAAGATTATTAATTAAACTCCATAATCTAATAATCTTATTTTTTAATTCCATGATTACTCCACTATAAATATGGAATTGCACTCTAAGTATTTATAGAATTATATTTAAAAAAAAATTTCTAGTAGTCCATTGATATAATCAATATATGTAGTTCTGTCCTCCATTATTGTTTCGTCAATTATAGCTGGTCAAAATTACCATTTTACCCTTCTAATTACCTCTTGATCCTTAAGTACCATTAATTCACTAGCGAATAATTAATCTATAGTCTAATTATAGATTTGAGCTCAATAAATATTTAGCTACAGAATCAAACCTTAAGGGAACCAATATTCGATTCGTTAGGAAAGCATGGATTCCACTATGGTAATTCTTGTTCCCAGCCATCCATGATATTGAATCTCCAAAACAAAAGTCATTAGCCTCATTATTCTAAGAGACCTTAACGAGTGAATCAAAAGATCCAATAAACATAAATAGGAGTTCATGAATACTCATGATTTAGACTGATCTACAAATGATCATCTATTATGACAAGAATTAAATCTTTACGTCAAACGGTAAGTTTATAAAAGATAATTAATTCTAATCAGTCCTGTCATATATAATCTCTATTATATACATCACATTTATTAAGATGTCTATCCACATCAGTAATCCGAATATAGATTACTTACATCTCGTATGCTTAGCAAACTGTACTAGTAACCATTCATTAAAGATTCCTTACTTTAATATGTTACTGACTATTTTATTCATTATATATGATCTTAATTCTCTCGTGCTAATACAAGTTTATATTCTCATATATGAATAGGGAATTATCTTGATATTATTATATAATTAATTCAAACAATAATTATAACATTCAAATATAATAAAATTGTACTTTTATTTAAAACCAAAAAATGTATTTACATGCTTTTAAGGCATTAATCCTAACAATCTCCCACTTGCCCTCAAAGCAAATGACACATCTCCCTTAATCCCATATTGTGCACGTGACCCATGAACGACTTTGTATGAAGTGTCTTGGTTAAAGGTTCAGCCAGGTTCTGTTCTGACACTATCTTCATAACAGTCACATCACCTCGGTGTACAATCTCTCTTATGAGATGGTATTTCCTTTCTATATGCTTCCCTCTCTTGTGGCTTCTAGGTTCTTTGGAATTAGCTATTTCTCCATTGCTGTCATAGTACAAGATTAGTGGCTTATCCATATCTGGAACAACTTTCAGATCAGTGTAGAACTTCTTCAACCAAACCACCTCCTTAGCTGCTTCACAAGCCACTATGTATTCAGATTCCATGGTTGAATCAGCTATGCTGGATTGCTTAATGCTTATCCAGACAACAGCTCCTCCACCAAGAGTGAACACTAACCCAGATGTCGATTTTCGACTGTCTTTGTCTAATTGGAAATTACAATCAGTGTATCCAATAGGGTTTAGCTCACCCCCTGAATATACCAGCATATAGACTCTCGTTCTCCTAAGATACTTGAGACTGTAATTTACTATAATCCAGTGTTCCAAGCCAGGATTTGATTGATAAGGACTTACAAACCCAACTGCATAACATATGTCGGGCCTAGGACACAACATAGCATACATCAGACTCCCAACTGCTAAAGCATAGGGATACTTTCTCATATCCTCTTCCTCCTGAGGTGTATAGGGACATTGTTCCTTAGAGAGAGCAATTCCATGTCTGGTCGATAATTTACCTTTCTTGGAATTCTCCATAGAGAATCTTTCAAGCATCTTATCTATATAATTAGCCTGAGAAGGTGCCAATAACTTGTTCTTCCTATCCCTTAGGATTTGGATTCCCATAACATAACTTGCCTCCCCCAACTCTTTCAATTTGAACTTTTCAGCTAACCATTTCTTTACGTTTGACAATGTCTCTACATTTGTAAAACGCCCTTAACTAGTACTTAATAAAACATTAACATTTTCAATGTTTTATAATAGAAAGCCACTTATTATAAAGGTTTCAGTGGGATCTTGCTTAAAACATGCAAATTGGGCCCAAAAGTTTAAAAAGAAAATATCATTTTTATGCAAAGTTCTAAAACAAACAAAAGTTTAAGTCCCACTGACAATTTAAAGAAAATCCCATTAAACATAACATTATTAAAAATGGCGTTTAAAGTTGATCGTTTCTTGTTCATAGGATGCCCCACGCCATACACACCAGGACGATAGAACTCCCCACATCACCATGCATGCCACAGAGAAACCTTTTGCTACCTGGAAGGGAAAGTAAGGGGGTGAGCTAAAAGCCCAGTAAGGAAGTACAAACAACAAGCAAATAAGATACAACAATTTACAAACACTATCATTCATCTTTATACATCATAACATCATCATAAAATTGGCATCAATATCATAAACATAAACATAATGCCACCATCATATTATAAACATCATAACAAAATCATAAACATCACCAAACCTCATAACATAATCATAAACATCACCAAATATCAAACATAATCATGAACAATTCCTTGTGAACATGGCTCGCTAACTTGTCCATGCCACCCTTTGAGGTAAACAAGAGTCTCTGGTCCTTGAATAACCTTGGGACGTCCACCCATGGAGTTACGTCTTCATATCCTTAGTAACTCGGGCTACGTCTTCTTTATCCTTAGCAACCCATTTTGATGCACTACAAAAAAAACCCATTTCCATAACACAAAAATATAACTATTTTCAAAAAGTGTTATAATATATATATAAGTATATATGTATATAGGCGGGACAATTAGGCACCTAATTTTCCCCAGTACCCCCCAAAATTTTCACACGGTCAATTGACCCAAAAAAAAAAGAAAAGTAAAAAACCATTTCCCCATTTCACAGTCGGTCCCCATTTCCCCTCTCTCTCTCTTCTCTCTCTACGTTCCCCGTTTACCCTCTCTCTCTCTCTCTCTCTCTTCGTTCCCCGTTAACTCTCTCTCTCTTCTTTTACCCCCTCTCTCTCTCTTCGTTTCTCGACCGAGCTGCCCAGGAGGTGGACAATTAAGCTTGCCCGCCACTTATACAATCTGCCCAGGAGGACGACGACATTGTGAGTGTCTTCATCACCTCGACGCATGGTGGAAGCAAGATCTGGTATGTTTCTCCAATTTGTGTCCCTCTCTCAATTACAGCAAGATTTTTTTTTAATATCCATTTTTGTATTTATGGGGTATTTTTATGCTCCGATCACTGAGTTTATCATCGAGACCGTTGATGGAAAGCGTCTGAAGAAGTACAAGCAGGTATAGAAGTTCATTTCTTGATTAGGATGTCGGACAATTTATCTTTTTAGTTAATTTGAATTTTGAGCTTAGTATACTTGTTGAGTGGACTGGGTGTTTCGTGTTGAATATTTGAAGGTTTTCCCTAATTTGGAAATAATTTGTTTATTCATGTGTTTTATTGATTAGGGTTTCAGACAAGCTCTCTTTTTAAGTTAAAGATCATTTCTTGATTTGTGTTTCGGAAAAGCTCTCTTTTTTAGTTAAAGATCATTTCTTGATTTGGGTTTCGGACAAGCTCTCTTTTTTAGTTAATTTGAAATTTTGGTCAGCATAGTTTGGCAGACATAGTGATTTGATTGGGTTTGTGTGTTGACGATTTGAAGTTTTTCCATAAATTGGGACTAATTTGTTTATAAATTTCATTTCTTGATTTTGATTTAATACAAGCTCTCTACTGTGGTTAATTTGAAATTGGGTTCATCATACATATTGATTTGATTGGATTTTTTGTTGATTGTTTGAAGGTTTTCTCCAATAACATGGGGAAGAAAACTGATCCAGTGATCACAAAGTGCAAGGAGAGTGACAACTGGACCAAGGTGACTTTTAAGCCAGATTTGGCTAAGTTTAACATGACACATTTAGAAGATGATGTTGTTGCGCTGATGAAAAAGAGAGTTTTTGATATGGCTGGATGCCTTGGGAATAATGTGAAAGTGGAACTTAATGGAAAACGAGTTCCTGTGCTATTAAACCAAGCAATGAGGTTTGTGCTATTAAACTTTATGTAATTTAGTGCCCATTTGTACACAGTTTCTAATACCTGTATCTTGCTAAAAATTCACAAAAATAGAGTATATTTTTAGCCATTTAGTGGGGCACATTAGAATTGGTTTTCTTTGTAGCCATAACTAGCCTAACTATGGTATGTATTTCTCCTATATGGTGCATGCTGTCTCTTTCATGTCTTTTGATGTAAAATTACTTTTATTGTCAGATGCATTTGATAATGAGAAACTTTTAGCTTCTATGGATAAGTTGAGGAATGGGCAAGCAGTAGATATTCCAAACTATGACTTCAAGAGTTACAAAAACAATGTCTTCCCGCCTAGAAGGGTAACTTTTGTTTTCTTAACATGCTGGTCTAATGAATTTCCTCTTGTTTTCTTATACTTGTCTTACCAAAGAGAAGTTATAGGAGAATTAAAGTTATTCAGTACTTACAGTATGTGCATGCTTGCAATTATCAGTATGTTTCTTATCTCTATTAGAATTCTGAATTAGAGGACCCTTACTTCAATAATATGGCGGCATATGCTGTGCAGGTAAACCCTTCAGATGTGATAATTTTGGAAGGCATTCTCATTTTTCATGATCCCCGTGTTCGAGAGTTGATGAATATGAAGATATTTGTTGATACAGGTCATTTATTTTATTTTTTATCATTTAGGCTACTTGATGTTCTTACTCTGTATTTCTGATGCTTTTCATTAGTTACTACTACAAATATGTGGTCTTGAGATGCTTATCTGACTATTTTTTTTTCTAATTCATTCAGTATTATACCATTACATTTGAGATTCAATTAATATAATGATTTCTTTTATAGTTTTTGTATTAACTATGGGATGCCGTGATATGTCACTTTATAGTGTTACTAAGTTGAGGCACTTCACATTGAAAATTTTTCAGTGCAGATGCTGATGTTCGTTTAGCAAGGAGGATAAGGCGTGACACAGTAGAAAAAAATAGGGATATTGGTACAGTTCTTGATCAGGTTAGCAACTATTCATGTAATTTTGTAATCATTCTTATTGCCAAGAGATTATATCTTTGAATTTGTGGGCCTCAATTAAGTTTAAAGTATCAATGAAACTTATGTAATCATTCATGTAAATTGCATTATGTTTTTGATGCAATTTCTTTATCTTTTTGTCCGATTCTTGACCAGTTTTCATGATATCAAAACCAATAGAGAGGATTGCTTTACTTCTATGTTGGAAGCTAATACTAGATGCACACAAACAACAAATTATTCTTCAGATACTGTCATTAGTTTATGAATGGGTATTGAGGGTTCCCAAATTATTGTTGTTATTATTATTGTTTAGTATGAAATTAAACTAAGATATTAATAAAAATGAAACATTACAAATTAAAGGAACGCGTATGAGGTCATTACAACAACCCAATCCCCACCATAATCTTCATCTTAAAAACCACGGCAGCTTCTTGGAGCAGCCTGTCCAACCTGAACTTTGACCATAAAGATAGTGTAAATGTGCAATGAACAAAAATATGATTCACCCTTTCATCTTTTGTTTTTACAAAGAACACTCCAACCCAAAAAAGATAATGGTTAGAACTGTCTATCTGTCTGTGGGTTATGATATACAGTCTTACCAGCCATGTGTGTGTAATCCCTCACCTCGAATCTCCCAAAACTACTATTATCTCAATCTTATATAGCCTCACCAGCCAAACCAACATCCCAATTATACTCAAAACTATCTAGTTCTTGATAACTTTGTGCCACAGAGTATTTGGTTTGTTTGGAAATCTTCACACTGATTTTATAACAGGTGATTTATTCTTCAAAGACAACATGCCCATGCCTATACCTGCTTGTACTCTAAGTTGAGGTCTGATTTTCCTTTATCTGAATGAGGCCTAATTTTCCTTTGATATTTTTGTTTTGTTGAATAATTGGTGAATTAATCTCAATGTAGTTTTGGTTTCTTATATTTGTATTAGTCTCGCCACAGTATATTCTCTAATGGAAGGTCCTGATTTCCTTTTTATTGTGCTATTATTCAGCCCTTGTAAAACCTTTCATGTAGTTGTAGTATACTTTAGCTGGTTTGTTGGGTAACAATCTCCATGTTTCTCTCACTCTATAGTTTGATTTTCTATGGACTTTTTTCTTTTTTGAATAATTGATGAATTAATCTTGATTTTGAGGTATACTGTTGTCTTTCATATAACTTTTATGTAATTGCTTTTTTATTGTTTTGTCAGGGTGATTCTCATTCTTTGCCTTGTATTATTTCTCTTAAATAAAAAATACAAGTTCTGTTGTTTTTTTTTTTAGAAAAAAGATATAACTTTTATGACTTAATTTAGAGTTGGGAAAATAAAATACAAACACAGGACTGTACTGTGTTTATGGTTGTGCTTGTGATAAATCTTACAGTTATTATTGTTCCAATGCCAATTTCTAGAGATTGGCCCTGAAAAATATGGTGCCAATGAACACTTATTTTTGTGTCTATATATTTTGTATGTTAGATGTGGTATTGTAATGAGTTTATTTTGTTCTTTGCTCTTCATTTCCATTTATCTTTTGGTAGATGTCCATTGATAGATTAGATTTACTGAACTATTCTTTGGGTGTGCTACTGTGAAAATTGGTTCTTTCTGCATGTTAATGATGTATTTTTAGTGATACCAGGATAAAAATTGGGGAGGTGCAGAATCTGAAGAAGAAGATGACAGTGATAATGAGCTGGATATGTCTGATGAAGACGATTCTTATTATGCAAGGAAATCAAAAAGTAAACAACGTGGTAAAGGTGGACATATTGGTAAAGTAAACAAGCTTATGATTTTTGATAGTTCAGGGGTGAGAGAAGATAATCTCTTACATGGGACTTATTATGGAATATCTTGTTTGCGTTACTATATCTACAGAGGTCATTTGATGATACCCATAGGTTGTACAGAAAGTCAATTGGAAAAAAATTAATATTTCATAATAATACACATGTTCTTTTTTCTTATTATTATTATTTTTTGCAGTAATTTTTTGTTACTATTCTTAATGTGCTATGAATTGGGCTTTTGGCGGGTTATTATTTGGAAAAGTACCTTGCCATGCCAAATTTGTAATTCTAAGTTATTTTGACTGGACTTAACTCATTGATGCAAGTTTTGTTATAAAAAAAACAACTATTTGAATGCGCAAACCCCTTTGGAATAATTTGTAAAACTATTATTGAAATTTGATAGTTGCATGTATAAATGGGTGGTGATTTCGGGTTTGTGTTTCTGACGCTAGATAATCATGATTGATAAGATTTAGTGGATACCCTTTTTTGCTGGTATATGATTGGCTTCTTAGGGTGTAAAATATAATTGACACCTTGTCATCTTTCTTTTTTTTAAACAGGCTTATCATCTTTTTATTAATATACGGTTTGCTACTTCCCTTTTAAGATTGGTATAGTTAGTTTAGATACATAGTTCAGGCATGTTGTCCTAAATTAATTGGGAAGTATTGAGCTCTTTGAGGGCTCATTTTAACTAAAATCTTAACTGGAACTTGTTCACTTTCTTTCAGTTTTTCATAAATTTTAGGTAGCATAATATCTCTATTTTTTTTAATTCCATTTGCAGCTTAAAAGTCATCCTGCAGGATCACAGAGAAAGTGAATGATAAGTGGGAGGTTTGTGTGAGCCTTAGTGATGGGCAATTTCAACAGGTATTTGAATTTTTATGTTTAATGAGAGTACTTTGATGCTGTTCTGCACTTTTAAGGGTGTTTTATTCTGATTGTTTTCTCTTGTTAAACCAGGTTAGCTTTGTAAATTCGATTGCCACAATCAAGGGTGGAACTCATGTAGATCACGTCACAAGTCAGATCACTAATCATTACTTTCTGTATCTTTGTTTATGTTTTACCTTTTAAACTTGCAGTGGCAAAGTCTGGCATTGTGGATAGTCTTCTTTCCTGGGCCAACTTCAAGCAGAACAAGGATCTTAAGAAAAAAGATGGAGCTAAGACAGAAAGGGTTCACAATATCAATAAGCTGGAGGATCATGTACTGAGTTTATATTTCAAATGAATTTCCTTTTGTTTCCACACTTTATTTAATAGTGTTGTCATTTCTTTCATTTTAATTAGCAGTTATTGTTGTCACCTAAAACTTAAATTAGTTATCAGTTGTGTTAATGCTGAATTTATTCTTTAATGTATTTATGAGCTTATATGCATGTGGTTGTGCATTATGTAGGTTGATCATTCTCAATTTATTTTGGTCTATGTGTATTATTAATTTTCATCATGTCCTAATGCAATTTATGATATTTGGTAAATTCCTTGTTCTAATTACAATTCATTTATCAACAAATTTATACTTGTGGTTCAAGACTAGACTATTTAATTGGTGAAAAGATTATCTGGTCTAAACTTGCTAGATAATGAGTAGTACAGAGGGGGTAGTTATGAAACTAACTACCATATAACAAACTCTTTAGCAGACAAACTAACATAACTAAATAATATTAACAACTAGTGCTTTCAGAAGTGAATCATGTCTTGTTAACATAATGATTTTTCAACTGGTTATAGGTCTTTCCCAGAGCTTGGACAACAATTTTGATTTCTCTAGTAATCTTATTCATTTTGTTCTCTGCTATATATATTGGGACCTATTCATGTTTTCATTCATTAGTAATCTTATTAGTATAAATAATATGAATATATTATCATTAGAAATATAAACAATTAAGTGGTAGTAAAAAAAGTTACCACATAAGAGAAAATTCCAATGCCATATCATGTGAATAGTCTTCCAATGTCAAGGGACATAGCTCCCTGTATCAGAATTTTTTTCAACTCAGAAACTGACCCATTTAGTTTTGTAGCCTCTGCTTTTCTCTTTGAATTTATTTTGATTCTTCAATTCCTTGTTTACTTTTAATCTGATACTTGTGTTTCTTATGTTTTGGGCATGAAAACTATGGTGTTTCCCTTTTTTGGCTCCTATACTTGTGTTACAGGAAATTCAATGAAATTATACATATAATGAATTATGTTTGTGTAAAAATTATTTATATAAATATACAATTAATCAGTCACATTTTTTTACAAGTGGTTTGAATCATATTCAGATTGAAAAGAGAGAATAAAAAAGATAAGTGAAGGGACTAAACTATAAGTTGCAATCAACATGAAGGGACTAAACAATAAGTTGCATCCATTCCATATATTTCATAAGTTAATTAAAGTATGTGATGATTCTCAATGAATCACTGATAAGTGAATTGGCTATATGGCAGTTTAGTTACTTATATAAACTAGTTCATATAAGTAATTTAAACCTTATATGCTTACATGTGGAAACTAGAAGTCTTATGTTCTTAATAATAAAATGATTTTTTTTACAATGTGCAGGTATATTGAGATGATTTCTTTGGAGCAATTCTTGACAATATTTGTAGTTGAGGCCTTTAGAATGGAAGAATGTATTTCACTAATTTTTTTATACATTTTTTGTTTTGTATTTAGTGATAAAGGAATCTGAATTGTACATAAATTATGTTGTAATATGATTTCTTAAGCCTAGACTAGTAGACTAAATATTGTAATTACATTTGAGTAATTAATAAAAATCTATTTATGTTACCTTATTTGGCTTCAACTTTCATATTTGTTTTTCTAGTTTTGTGTAAGTAAAAAAAGATTATGCTTCTCTAAGCTAATATAACACATGGAACTAAAGTGTAGTATAACACATAAAAAGTGTTATACTAAAGTATAGTATAACACAAAAAAAGTGTTATAGTAAAGTGTAGTATAACACAAAAAAATGTTATACTAAAGTATAGTATAACACAAAAAAAGTGTTATACTAAAGTGTAGTATAACACAAAAAAAGTGTTATAGTATTGACTATAAATAACATAATTCAACACTTATCTATATATTAAAATAACACAGAAATTGTGTTATCGTTGACAGTACAATAACACATCTGTATAACACTGATAAAGTGTTATGTAAAGTACCCTGACCTACGATAACATAGTCTGTCTTAACACATCAGAAAGTGTTATCGTAGGTTTTGATAACACATTTTTGGTGTTATTAAAAGCATTTTTTCTTGTAGTGATGTGTCGCGTTCATCACGCTAACATCCATTCATATCATACAATATTCATACAAGCCACCATATCATCACATTATGGCATTCATAATTCATAACATTTCATTCACACAACAGTCTTACCATTCATAATATAACAATCATAAATTCTATCTAACTTCCTTACCTCAAGTCCAAACTAAGTAAAACCACAACTTCTCAACGAGCCTATACCATAATCAAAACGACATTTCTTAGCTTCATATAATTACTATTTTGCCATCTCATATAACTCATGTGTGCATGGGCCATGCACACATGGTAGGAGTTACACACAACATACACATATGCTTAGTTACACAAAAGGTCATAAAAAGAATAATGCCCATTCTACCTATATTGCATGCATGATCTTTCTATAAAAAAAACTACATGGTTGCATCATAGACATTATTTTGGACATAAAAGTGAATTTTCATGTAACATGCATACGTGAAAATGTTGGGTAAATCTGGTATTTAAAACGATAATTTCATGCGTCTTACTTCTATCGTTTTAAAATAATAGACTTGTAGCATGTTTTGTTTACCATTGTTTATCTTCTTAAAATTACTAGGTTGATTAAATCTCCCAAAGAATTCTTTTTATTTCATAAAAACAATTTTATTTAGCCATTAAGAATATATAAAAGATCTATTTATTATTTTTAAATTACAAAGAAAAGCAAAGGCATTGGAAATTATTTTAAAAAGAAAATACCTATGATTATCATGTCTCCTTAGAAAAAACAATTTAATTTAAGTTAATAGAATTTCATATTTTGATGTGAGAAAAATAATAATTTTAAGTGTGGGAAAAATATATTTTGTTTGAATTATTTTAAATAATTAATTTTATGTAACACAAATTCATATGTAAAAATTAAATAACTATCTAAAACTTTTTAAAATAAACTTTAAGCCATTATTTAAAAATCACAAGTGAATTAAATCCAACATTTTTCTTAATCCAATTAAAGAAAATCATAACTTTTAAAATAACCACTCATATTATATTAAAATATCACTTTTAAGTTTTACCATTGTTTAGGTTATTTATTTATTTCAAAATACCAATCAAATTCCTTTTATTGAAACACACTTTACATTTTTAAACAAAAATTCCAGCAATCACATTTATCATTAAAATCACCATCCTTATTTTTAAAACTCATATTTTCTCCAAAAAAAAAAACAAAAAATCTTTAGGTAATTATTTGAGCAAAAACATCATTTTAATTTTGAATTAGAGCACCATTTTATTTTCACAAACACCACATATCATTAGAGTCATTCTTATGCATGCATATCCTTATTTCATCAATCTTTTCACCATTTTATCACAAAATCAGCAAGCATAAATCACCATGAATTTTATCTTTTACCTCATGCCTCATAAAATTCATACAAGATCATTCATGTTTCATTAACACAATAATTCACAAATCCTAACATGCTCTTATTGTACAAATAATTCAAAGAACATAACTAATACATATTTATATACAACCTTATAAAACCTTATTCTTTTTCTAATGAGTTCATGCATGCAACCCAACAAAATAATAATACAACATGCATGAATAACATAACACAAATCCTCATATATGCTTTTATATTAAACCTAACATGTTCCTATTATTTTTCATGCATACCATAATATATTAATACATAATCTCATATACACCCTATCATGTTTCTAGATTCACAATTGATTTAAAACATATAAGAAAACAATTATGCTTGAACATCACCCCTAGGCCGAAACACCTAGGATACCCAACAATACTTTACACAAAAACCTCATCTATATACACATGAAACCTAGCATGTTTCTAACATGTAAATGTGAAACAAAACAAAACAACCCAATATGCCCAAACCACATAGGCCAAAACATACATATATAAAATCATAGAATACCATTAACATCATATTTCAATAATCATCTCATTACACATATTATGAACATACAACAATAAAAATCAAACCAACACCATAAACCCCTACCCACGCAAAGATCAATCTCCCATGTATCAACATATTGAAAAATAACCACAAATCCAATAACTCAAGAGAACACCATAGCATTAGGGGTAGAGATTCAATACCTCTCTTGATTGTAAAATCAAGAACACAACTTGATCAACACCCAAGTGATAATCACCCTTGAATACCCTAGGGTTTTTGACACCCATGAAGAAGAAGAACATAGAAAAAGACTTAAGATAATGAGGAAGATAAACCTAAATCTTAAAACAACAAGGAAACATAAGAAAAAGCATACCTAAGATCTCCTCCTCCTTCTTCCTTTCTTCTCCTCCTTCTCTCTCTTTCATGCCTCTCTCTCTCTCTCTCTCATTCTCTCTAATTTCGGCAGCAACAAGCAAAAGAATGCCAAGGCTTCCATACTCTCCTATTTATAGCCTCTAGTGACCTAACCTTAAGAAAAGGACTCAAGTGTGAAAAGTCAAAATTCCTATCCCATAATTTAAGCTAAATCCCATTATTTCCTCTCCTTACACCTCACCTAAACCCTTATCCTAATGTGAACCAAATCAAAAATCAACCTTGTCATCTTTTCCTACAAGATGACAACTTCTATTTCTTTTCTTTTCTATTTTCTTTTCTTTTGATAATTAAAAGGAAAATGCTCAAGACTCACATTAGGTCTAGATTCATACTACCCTTTCCTTTTCTATAATGGGAACAATAACTAAATAAATTAATAAAAGAAAAATAAAACACATTCACATACACACACACATTTCGGCACACACTTAAAATAAAAAAAAATAACCTATTTTAATCACATCAATTGTCACACTTATTTAAAAATGTAACACTAATTGTAAAATAAACAAGTTACACAATTATTCACATATTAAAAATAAATAAGCAAACAAACAATTAACAAATTTAAATTCAAAAAGGTTATACCAAACAATTCTAACAATTTAATAAAATAACAAACAATTAAATAAAACAAACAACAACTAAATAAAATAAACAACAACTAAATAAAATAAACAACATTTAAATAAAACAATTCACCACACTTAACACTTAAATAAAATAAAGCACCAAAATTTTTAATAAACTAAAAAAAAAAATTTGGTGCACTACAACATTGTTCCCAATGTGCAAAATGTCATCAACGTAAAGAACTAAGAAAACCACCACTTTTCCTTTGATGTATTTATACACACATGCTTCGTCGACATTCTGTTCGAAGCCATATGTTTTAATTGTTTCGTCAAAAGTGATATTCCAAGAGTTAGATGCTTGCTTTAATCCATAAATGGATTTCAGCAACTTGCACACCTTTTGATCTTCCCCTTTCTTTAGGAACCCTTCTAGTTGTACCATATAGATACTTTCATCAAGATAGCCATTCAGAAATGTTATCTTGACATCCATTTGCCACATCTCATAATCATTGGATGCCGCTATGGATAAGAGGATACGAATGGATTTGAGCATGGCCACATGAGAAAAATGTTTCTTCATAATCCACACCTTCTCTCTGAATGTAACCTTTGGCTACAAGCCTCACTTTGAAAGTCTCTACTTTCCCATCTACACCTCTTATCTTTTTGTATATCCACTTGCACCCTACAAGCCTGATATCTTCAGGTGGATCCACAAGTTCCAAGACAGAATTGGAATACATCGATTCCATTTCTTGGTTCATGGCTTTTTGCCATTTCTCCTTTCCAGGATCATCCATTGCCTCTTTAAAGATTAATGGATCATCTGTCTATATCAGAAACAAGGATATGTGCCTCGTGTTCGTAGCGAATAGGTTGTCTCACAATCCTCCCACTAAGATGTTGCACCAGGGTTTCTTTTCCAGGAATCATGGTTTCCTTTGTTTTTCGTTTATCATTTAATGATGAAGATGATTGTGATGGAATCTTATCAGCTGTGAGTTCCTCCAATACTACCTTGCTACGAGGTTTATAGTTATTCATATAGTCATGTTCAAGGAAGGTCGCATTTGTAGAAACAATTCCTCTTGATCCTTGGGACTACAGAAATAACCACCTCTTGTTTTTGGAGCATAGCCAACAAAAGATGCACACTTCCAACCTTGATTCAAGTTTCCCTGATTTAGGTCTAAGAACATGAGCAGGACAACCCCAAATGCAGAAATGGTGCAAACTAGGTTTGTTTCCATTTCACAGTTCTAGTGGCATTTTGCTAATGGTCTTAGATGGGACTACATTCAAAATGTACGTCGCCGTTTAAAGTACATATCCCCAGAATGAGAGAGGAAGTGAAGAGTGGCTTAACATAGACTTGACCATGTCCAACAAGGTTCTGTTTCTTCTTTCAGAAACACAATTTTGTTGTGGCTCTCCTTGTGTCGTGAGTTGGGATAGAATACTATGCTCCAGCTAGAAATCTTTGAATTCTAAATCTAAATATTCTCCACCTCCATCAAATCGAAGTGTCTGTAGAGTTTTACCTAACTGCTTCTCAGCCTCAGCTTTGAATTCTTGAAACTTACCAAAGGTTTCAAATTTCCTAAGCATTAGGTAAGTATGACAATATCTTGAGTAATCTTCAATAAAAGTGGTGAAATACTCATACCCACCTCTTGCTTTTACAATAATTGGACCACAGACACCTCTGTGTACAAGCTCCAAGGTTCTTTGACTTTATTGCCTTTCGCTGAGAAAGGATGTTTGGTTATTTTTCCTTCTAGACAAGATTCACAAACTGGTTTATCCTATCTAGACCTATATGACCAAGTCTAAGATGCCAAAGATATGTGTCATCCTCGTTTGAAACTTTTTGTGTAATGTTACCTTTTGCGGTTTTGCTACTTAAAATTATTTTGAATTATTGACCGTTTGTTCATTTTAATGAAAGCGATAAAGTCCAAATATTCAATTGCATGTCTAAATAAAAAATTAAGAATAATCAAATTATAAATAAAATATTCTAAAGTCATTACATGAAATAAAATATCAAATTAACTAAAAAATGAACTAAACATTGTTTAAACAACAAAAAACTAAAGACTTTTAACTAAATGGACTTTCTTTATTGCTTTCTTGAACTAGACGATTTTCCTCTTTTTCACTTCATGATCTTCATCTGCAACCTTCTTGAATCGTTGGATTCATTCATCTACACGGAACAATAAACACTGTTAGTGGACCCATAGTTAAGAGCTTAGAATGGAAAATTTATTTCCACTTAGTTATAAGAACAAATAAATCATATATACCTTTCTTATTCATCATAAATTCAGTGATCATTTAACGCTTGCCCAATAGGATTTCATTCTCATAAAGCCATTTATCATATATGTGTCCTTACGTAACATGGATGACCTCCCATATATCATATGTAGATTTAAGGCTTTTTAGAGTGTTTTTGGTCTCTATATTCACTGATTGGAGTAGATAATACCTAGCCATGTGATTTATTCTTAACCACTTGGCATACTCAAACTAATCAATCACTGAAGCATGTATTGGTAGTTCATCGATTAGTGGTATTTTAACAGCCTTCATCAAATTCTCTCTTAACAATAATATATCCATATCATGTCTCCAAAATACTATATTTTCATCATTAAGTTCAACCACTACATTGCAGTTGTTTTGAGACATTTTAACTGAAATAAAATACAATAATATTATAATTTGAGAAAATATCAATGTTTTGGAAAGTAACATGATGCGTGAATGCAACAATTAAAACACATAAATTAACATTTACTTTTCCACAATAAAACTACCCAACAAATAAAGTGTCGCCTTAGGGTCAGTCAAGTTAAATTTAGATAGCTTATAATACAATCTTATCTTTATAATTTAAAACTTAAAATAACTCTATATTTTCTCTTTTAAATATAAAGTACCGTTGGTTTGGTCAAGATGTAATTATCCATCGCAAAAGCTTAATTACATCTTTGTAAGTGTAACCCATTATTTTTTATTTAATGACTTAACATACATCACGTCCTCCTATCTTCGTCGGATACGAATGCCGCCTTAGGGTCGGTCAAGCCTAAAATACGAATACCGCTGGTTTCTAGCTACGAATGCCACCTTAGGGTCGGTCAAGCCTAAAATACATCACGTCCTCCTATCTTCGTAAGAAGCCAACCTTGTTATTAAAATGTCTAGAAACCTTTCTTAAGGGGACGGAAACAAAGCCGCCTCGAGGTTGTAGAGTCCCAGAATATATTTACTTAACTATCTAGATAGATTCCGTGGATTTTGGTTCAAGTTGGGACTTAGTTGGAAATTCTTAGCTACAATTATGGATTTTATAAGTTTAACCTATAGTTTAAGAATATTAATTATAACATAAGGTTTGATTAATATTGTTGGTCCTAGATATATTATTTATTATAACCTAAGGTTTAGATAGAGCCAATAAGAATATGACACTTGTCATAAGCATGATTATTAAGGGATTAAGTATTTTGATGATAAAATAAAGAAATAACTGCTGTAGTGCTTACCAGAAATTGTTAGGGTCGCATTTTGACTAAGTCAAAGCAGTTATCCAACCTTAATTATGCTGAAAAAGTGCAATTACGTGTTTAAAATATTCACGTATGCCGATATATCGCAGCTAGGAGCTTATATATCGCTTGACGAAGGATACGAAAAACATGATGATGATGCACGAACGTACAAACGGAGGCTCGAGATTAGGGCAGAGCTGATATATCGCCACATAGGGGCGATATATCGCCCTTAGTAATTTTTTTTTTAATTTTAAAATTAAACCTTAACTACTTAGACCTACCTCTGAACGTTTTTGATCGAGTCTTAAGCCTCTGATTGATGAATATTCAAATATTTTCAATTATATTCATTATTTTTATCAAGATCAAAATGGGGTTAGCTTCACTCCTTACCTCTATAAATAGGACCTGGTACCCAACCCTTCCCCTCATTCTTCAAGTTGTGATAAGAGACTCCAAGGTGTTAGTACTACCATAGTGTGATAAACACTTTTGTTGGGAAAAAGCTTTGTCATTCTTAAGCTTTATAAAATACTTGGGAAGTGATGTTTAGTGTATTTCGGTTTTGAAGTTAGACCAATCCATAAGGTCAGCTAAGGTATTCCTATTCTTTAAGTATAGTTCTTTCAAATTCTTTAGTTTCTTTTATTCAGATTCTAACTCTAGTTATAGATTCTTGATTAGGTTCTTGAAACTTAAAGTCTCTCTCAGTAAGTTTCTTCTTGAAGGTTTAGTTTCCACATTTATTCTTTACTCTTTAGAAATACTCACTATTCTTACTTTTGGATTTAGGAGTGTTCTAATCCCGCTCTTGTTCTCAAATATCCTGGTTTTGGTAAGGAAAATAGGATAGATTTTATGTGCTTATATGTTATGTTAATGTTATGATATGTTTATGCTATGATATGTATATGTATGATATGTTTTAGTTCTTGGGTATATGATTTGTTTAGATAAGAAGCATATAATTTGTTTAGATAACAAATAACTTGTTTAGATAACAAGTCCCAATAGTATATTCCTTCGGCATATGATTTGTTTAGATAACAAGCCCCATAAATTTATATGACTTGTTTAGATAACTAGCCTAGTAGATTTATGGGCATATGATTGCCTAGCTAGCAAGCCCCAAGATGTATGATGGCTATTGTAATACATGTTTTACATCCATATGTTTGATAGTGTTTGTTTATGATATATGATATATATTCTAGATAGTCTTATGTTTTTTTATAGTAGTCTTACGCTTATGTTTACGATGTATGTTTTGTTTTTAGTAGATTTTCCTTGCAGGGAATTAGGCTCATTCCATTATTTTAGTGTGATGCAGGAAAATGATTATGGAGGCAGAAGGATTCTTAGAAGCATGGAATGTATGTTGAGGATGAATGGAATGGATGGGCTACGTGTCGATCGAGGATGACGTTTATTTTAGTCTTTTGAAATATGTCTCTATTGTAATTTCGCATTCAGTTTTTATTTGAACTTGTTTTTAAAGCTATGTTTTGTAAATAATGGGATCCCATACCATATCACATTTTATTTTATATTTTTAATAAAGACATGTTATTTCTTATATTTTGGGTTTTTAATAAAGTCATGTTATTTCTTATGATTGTATCAAAATAGTTGCTATGTCTAGTTGTTTTAATGGTCCAAGGTCTTAGAAATAGTTGGGTCATTATAGTTGGTATCAGAGCAACGGTTCATTTGCATGACGTTCTCTCCTTGATACACACGCTCAAGCTCCGAATCTAACTGCCAATGTAAGTATGTTATAGTTGTTATGATTATGTGTTTAGTTAACGTTTTAGCCCTTATGTTTTTGGTTAAGAATATTTGTAAATTAGTTTTTTTTTATTTATTATCTTTGCATTTATGATTGTATATAGTGAAAACAATTTTCCAAATAAATATCATTGTTATTTTTGAATGACATGTATAAGTTTGATTTTCTTTTACAATCATAATTAATAATAAATTTAATAAACAATGACCAAGTTCGGTGAGGGTGGATACAAATTAATGAACCGGGTTCTATATTGAGAGTTAAGGGGCCATAGTAGTGGGAACGATTTTACTGATCCCAGCCCTCCCTCAATATGGTTAACTTTGGAACAACGATGAGTTTCGAGCCTGAGAATTAAGTCATATAGGATAATTAGAAACACACTTAGAAAATAATAAAGATGGCTTATTTTTCTAAGTTTAGAAGCACACCCTAATTATAAAAAAGGCTTACATAACTTTTTTCATACAAAGTCATAATTAATAGGTCTGAGTTATGTTTGCTTGGATAAGGTTTTTGCCTTAGAGCCTATTAGGGTAAGTTGTAACATGTTCTCGATTGTTAGAACTTTACTGAAGATATCGCTTAGAAGGTCTGCACGAACCAATGCCAATGCCTCCAACGCCGCTCTTGAGAGCAATGAAGCCCTTCCAATTTACTGAAGGGGATTGCGCTCTACTGCCAATCGAAGTGCGCCACCACTGCCCCAGGTTGACAACACTGCAAAAATTGCAAGACTACTACAATATATGGAGGAATTACTACAGCAATAGGAACAATAGACTCAGACTCAGCCTCCACCTCAGCCACAGCCACAGCCTCAACAAATGGCTTAAGCACCCCATCAAGTAGGTCCTTATGGGGGATGGCCAATGGCGAACTATGCGCCATATCCAGCTCAGCACATGGAGCCAATCTACTACCAGTTTTGTAAGCAACATGCTCCAAACTTTGAAGGGACAACAGACCCCTTTGAGGCAGAAGAATGGCTCAGAAATGTAGAGCCGATCCTAGCGCATATGAATCTCGGCAATGCGGACCGCATATCCTGCGTTTCGTCTCTACTTAAGAAGGATGCTAGAATATGGTGGGACTTAGTTCACCAGACTCATGATGTTGCCACCATGACATGGACAAGATTCATCGAGTTGTTCCACAAGAAGTACTACAACTTGGCAGTCATCAATACAAGGGTCGAGGAGTTCGCTAGTCTGAAGCAGGGAAACTTGACGGTAGTATAATATGCTCGACAGTTCGACAAATTAGCCAAGTTTGCACCAGAGTTGGTTCCAACTGATTTTCTAAGGGTGACCAAGTTCGTTAGAGGACTTAGACCAAGGATTGAATTAGGGGTTAAGTTAGCAAACCCAGGAAATACTACCTATGTTGATGTCCTAGAAATGGCTATAGAAGTAGAAAGGCTTCAGGCAAATGTTAGTAAGGAGAAGGCTAGTAAGCCTGAGCCTAAACAGCAAGGTAAACCTCAGAATGGTTGGAACAACCACAACAATAGCCGTCAACATAGCAATAGTAATGGTCGGAGGAGAAGGCATCTTAATAATAAGCAGGCCAATGGTGACAAAAGAGCACAGAGAAATGATGGAGGCAATAAGTTGGGTTATGTAGAATACCTGCAATGCTCTAATTTCCAAAAGAAACATCTTGGGGAATGTCATGCAGACATCAGGGGATGCTTCAATTGTGGTCAGGAAGGTCACCGAAGGAGGCAGTTTCCCCAGCTCAAGCAAAAGGAGAAAATGGACAATACGATGGTTCCTGCCAAGGTATTTGCCTTAACCCAAGGAGAAGCTGACGCTAGTAACAAAGAAATTACAGGTCAGATTCCTATCCTCGATAGTATATGTTCTAGTATTGTTTGATTCGGGAACAACATACTCGTATATCTCGTTAGGAATGATATAGAAATTAGACAAACCTTGTAGAAGTAGGTTTGTGACATAGTTGCCTTCGGGTGAAGTAGTCCTATCATCACGAATAGTACGAGGTGAACCGATCAAAATCAAGGACGTAGAAATAAAAGGAGACCTGATAGAACTAGAGATCAAAGACTTCGACGTTATACTGGGCATGGATTGGTTAGCAAGGCATGACACAACCATCGTCTGTAGACGTAAGCAAGTGACGTTCGAGACTCCTGACGACCAAAGACTATGCTTTATGGGAAAAGTTTTAGGACTACATACGCCACTTATTTCATCTCTCAAAGCTCAGAGAATAATAGAAAAAGGATGTCATGTATTCTTAGCCAACGTCACGAATATGGTAAAGGAAACACCACTAAAGGTTGGAGACGTCCGGATTGTAAGAGAATACCCAAAAGTATTGCCGCCGACTCGGGAAATTGACTTCACAATCGAACTAGTACCGGGCACCGAGCCTATCTCCAAGTCACCATACCAGATGGCACCCACAAAACTCAAAGAGTTAAAGACGCAGCTATAAGAACTCTTAGACTTGGATTTCTTTAGACTGAGCCATTCGCCATGGGGAACACCGGTTCTATTTGTGAAGAAGAAGGAAGGAAGTATGCAGATGTGTATAGATTACCGCGAGCTGAATAAGGTGACAATTAAGAATAAGTACCCGTTACCCCGAATTGGCGACTTGTTTGATCACCTTCGAAGGGCAACCATGTGTTTAAAGATTGATCTACAGTCCGGGTATCACCAACTCAAGGTACGGGAAGAGGATATTCCCAAGACAGCTTTTAGAACTCGTTATGGACATTACGAGTTTCTAGTTATGTCCTTTGGTCTTACCAACGCTCCAGCCGCGTTTATGGATTTAATGAATAAGTTCTACTTGGATAAATTCGTCGTAGTGTTCATCGACAATATTTTGGTGTATTAAAAAGATGAAGTCGAACATGAGGAACATTTAAGGTTGATCTTGTTATGACTAAAGGAGCATCAACTTAATGCCAAATTCAAGAAGTGCGAATTTTGGCTTTTGCAAGTAACGTTCCTCGGGCACATAGTATCCAAGGAAGGAGTTGCAGTAGACCCATCTAAGGTAGAGGCTGTAAAGGATTGGCCAAGACCAAAGAATGCGTCAGAAGTAAGAAGCTTTCTGGGATTAGCAGGTTATTATCAGAGGTTTGCAGAAGGATTTTCTAAGATAGCCACTCCACTTACCAACCTGACCTGGAAGCAGCAAAGGTTCAACTGGACGGATAAGTGTGAAGAGAGTTTCCAGTTACTTAAGGATAAGTTATGCACAACACCAATAATTTATGTACCGACACCTAAAAATAAGTTTGTAGTCTACTGCGATACGTCGAAACAAGGATTAGGTTGTGTGCTGATGCAAAATGCAAGGTGATAGCCTATGCCTCAAGGCAGTTGAAGGAGAATGACTGCGAAATCCTATACCACCCGGGAATGGCAAACGTAGTTGTTGATGCGCAAAGTAGAAAGAATTATGGAAATCTAGCAGCGTTAGCTGGAGTAGAAAAGTTGTTACAGGAGGAGCTGATCAATGTAGGAATAGAAGTAGTCATTGGTAAAGTCTGTTAGAAGATATACGGATTGGGCAACGACATGATAACACATTAACAGCACATATGAATGCAGTTAAAAGAAGGCAAGGCCACAGATTTCTCAATATCAATATCGGGGTTATTAAGATATAAGGATCGAGTATGCGTGCCAAATGATCAAGGGATTAAGATGAAGATGTTAGAAGAAGTGCACAATACCCCATATTCAGTTCACCCAAGGTCGACCAATATGACTCACGACCTTAAGGCGTTATATTGGTGGCCAGGAATGAAGAAAGAAATAGCGGAGTATGTGTCTAAATGCTTAGTATGCTAGTAAGTGAAAGCAGAACATCAGCGACCTGCAGGCTTATTGCAACCACTTAATATTCCATAATGGAAATGGGACAACATCACAATGGATTTTGTGACAGGACTACCACAAAAAAGTAAGCAGCATGATTCGGCTGGATAGTAATAGATAGACTAACCAAGTCAGCTCATTTCCTGCCTGTCAAGATTTCATATACAGCAGATCAATACGCAGACATTTATGTTCAGGAGATAGTACAACTACATGGAATCCCTAAGACTATAGTGTCAGATAGAGGATCGGTGTTTACATCGAGATTATGGAGTAAGAATTTTCCGCAGATATAATTCTCCTACAACAATATCTACCAATCAAAAATCGGGATGGTGCCTTATGAGGTACTTTATGGAAAAAGGTGTCGATCGCCACTACATTGGGACGAGGTAGGAGAAAGGCAACTTCTTGGACCCGAAGCTGTTAGAGAAGCTTAGGATGTAGTAGCGCTGATTAGATAGCGTATGCTCACTGCTCTGAGCCGTCAGAAAGTTATGCGGAAGCTAAGTGGTGTGATGTGGAATTCAAGGTTAGAGATCAAGTCTTCTTAAGGATATCTCCTATGAAAGGTGTGAAGCAGTTTGGGATGAAAGGCAAGCTTAGTCCCAGGTTTATAGGTCTTTTTGAGATAGTGGACAAAGTGGAAGTAGTTGCATATAGATTAACCCTACCGCCAGCTCTCGCAGATAGCCAGAATGTGTTCCACATCTCGATGTTGCATAGATGTGTGTCAGACCCATCTCACGTCCTCAAGTATGATACGATAGCACTCCAGAAAGACTTGAGTTGCGAGGAAAAATTCCTATGGAGAAATATAACATAGAGGGATCCTAGATAGAGGGATGAAGGAATTACGGTCTAAGAGTATTTCGATAGTCAAAGTCCTATGGAGAAATAGTTCTGAACGTAAGGCAACGTGGGAATTGGAAAGACATGTTAGCCTGGTATCCGGAATTGTTTGATAAGTAAATTTTGAGGACGAAATTCTTTTTAGTGGGGGAGAATTGTAGAGTCCCAGAATATTTACTTAACTAGCTAGATAGTAGTAGTAGTAGTAGTAGTAGTAGTAGTAGTAGTAGTAGTAGTAGTAGTAGTAGTAGTAGTAGTAGTAGTAGTAGTAGTAGTAGTAGTAGTAGTAGTAGTAGTAGTAGTAGTAGAAGTAGTAGTAGTAAGTATTAGTTTATAGTAAGATAGATTCCGTGGATTTTGGTTGAAGTCGGGACTTAGTTGGAAACTCGTAGCAACAGTTATGGATTTTATATGTTCAACCTATAGTTTAAGAATATTAATTATAACATAAGGTTGATTAATATTGTTGGTCCTAGATATATTATTTATTATAACATAAGGTTTAGATAGAGCCAATAAGAATATGACACTTGTCATAAGCATGATTATTAATGGATTAAGTATTTTGATGATAAAATAAAGAAATAGCAGCTGTAGTGCCTACCAAAAACTGTTAGGGTTGCATTTTGACTAAGTCAAAGCAGTTATCCAACCTTAATTATGATGAAAAAGTGCAATTACGTGTTTAAAATATTCACGTATGCCGATATATCATAACTAGGAGCCGATATATTGCGTGACGAAGGATACGGAAAACACGATGACGATGTACGAACGTACGAACGAAGGCTCGGGATTAAGGCAGAGCTGATATATCGTCACATAGGGGTGATATATCGCCCTTAGTAATATTATATTTTAATTTTTGTTTTTAATTTTAAAATTAAGCCTTAACTACTTAGACCTACCTCTGAACGTTTTTGACCGAGTCTTAAGCCTCTGATTGACGAATATTCAAAAAATTTCAATTATATTCATTATTTTTATTCAAATCAAAATGGGGTTAGTTTCACTCCTTACCTCTATAAATGGGACCTAGTACCCAGCCCTTCCCTTCATTCTTCAAGCTATGATTAGAGACTCCAAGGTGCTAGTACGACCATAGAGTGATAAACACTTGGGTTGGGAAAAAAGCTTTGTCATTCTTAAGCTTTATAAAATACTTGGGAAGTGATGTTTAGTGTATTTTGGTATTGAAGTTAGACGAATCCATAAGGTCAACTAAGGTATTCCTATTCTTTAAGTCCAATTCTTTAAAATTCTTTAGTTTTATTTAGTTTCTTTTATTCAGATTCTAACTCTAGTTATTGATTCTTGATTAGGTTCTTGAAACTTAAAGTCTCACTCGGTAAGTTTCTTCTTGAAGGTTTAGTTTCCACATTTATTATTTACTCTTTAGAAATACTCACTATTCTTACTTTTGGTTTTAGGAGTGTTCTAATCCAGCTCTTGTTCTCAAATATCCCGGTTTTGGTAAGGAAAATAGGATAGATTTTATGTGCTGATATGTTATGTTTATGTTATGCTATGATATGTTTTAGTTCTTTGGTATATGATTTATTTACATAACAAGCATATAATTTGTTTAGATAACAAATAACTTGTTTAGAAAACAAGTCCCAATAGTATATTCCTTCAGCATATGATTTGTTTAGATTACAAGCCCCATAAATTTATATGACTTGTTTAGATAACTAGCGCCGTAGATTTATGGGCATATGATTGCCTAGCTAGCAAGCCCCAAGATGTATGATGGCCATTGTAATAGATGTTTTTATAGCCATATGTTTGATAGTGTATGTTTATGATATATGATATATGTTCTAGATAGTCTTATGTTTTTTTTATAGTAGTCTTATGCTTATGTTTACGATTTATGTTTTGTTTTTAGTAGATTTTCCTTGCTGGGCATTAGGCTCATTCCTTTATTTTAGTGTGATGCAGGAAAATGATTATGGAGGCGGAAGGATTCTTGGTAACATGGCATGTGTGTTGAGGATGAATGGAATTGATGGGATGCGTGTCGATCGAGGATGAAGTTTATTTTAGTCTTTTGAAATATGTCTCTTTTGTAATTCCGCATTCAGTTTTTTGAACTTGTTTTTAAAGATATGTTTTATGTTTTGTAAATAATGGGATCCCATACCATATCAAATATTATTTTATATTTTTAATAAAGACATGCTATTTCTTATATTTTGGGTTTTCAATAAAGGCATGTTATTTCTTATGATTGTATCAAAATAGTAGCTATGTCTAGTAGTTTTAATGGTCAAAGGTCTTAGAAATAGTTGGGTCATTACAGAGGACCTATTCATATCTCACAGTGGTGTACTAATAATGGAGATCATAGGTCACATTGAGATGTTCACCTGCTCTCACTTACTATTTTAGATTAAACGTGTTTTATTAAACTAATCAATTAATTCCAAATTAATTACTAGCTTATTAATAACCCTATGAATGAAATTAATTACAACAATCATAATTATAAAAGAGCATGTTTCTATAATTAATGTGATCTAAATAATTACACATTACATTCATCTAACTTTACTAAAAGCACTTTTTTCATAAATTTGGTTTTCTTAAAGGCCTATAAAATGTATTGCCTTTATTATGGTGTGAGTTACCAAGTTTGAACTAATTTAATACTTAGTAGTTTACATGCAATTGGTTTCTCCAAAAAAAAAAATCATATAAACAAATAGGATAATCCTAGATAATCATGTTTCTAAAAGATGCATGATTAATGAGAAATTGTGTGGGGTTTCATGAATTACATGTAATTGACTAATGCATGATCATGTTATCCATCAACATCAATGAATATTTATTTAAATAAATACAATAAATGATGAACCGAGTACTAATGGGTATTTCTAAGATTTACAACCCTTTGAAAACATTAGAAATAAAATTACAATCGAAGCCTATGTAGCTTTCAAGACTCTCCAAGAATGCTCCTCCTCTCCTTTAGGGTTTCTTGCTAATCTTTAGGAACATTGTTTTGCCCAACTTATTAATTAGAAACAAATTTTCTAATTAATTTATGTAATTAAAACTAACTTTTAATTAAATAACAATTTTTGTCATTTTTTTAATTTAGTTGAAATTAAATAGTTAAATAATCAAATTCAAATAATTATTTAAACATAAAATATTAAAATATCTTAACCAACTAAAATATATTTTATTTTCTAATAACATAAAATAAGATAATTAAACATTTAAATTCACATAATTTAAAAATTAATTAAATAAAAGATATTTTTTAACAACTTAGGAATTAGGGTTTTGGGCTCCAAGATGGTGCCCTAGGGCCAACGGCACAAGGAGCCAAGGGCTCGAGTAGGCTAGCCGGCGTGCAAGGGCTCATCCAGTGTCCTGGCGCACGGACCCAGCAGATGCGGAGGCAGGCAGGTGCGCGTGCGCATGGGCGCGAGGTGCGCACTGGTAGCCACGGGGCTGCACGTAGGGAGTCGCACAGCTGCACGCAAGGAGCCTTTGGGGATGGAGCTGTGTCTAGCACGTGATGCAGGAGGCTCGGGCCTTGTGCATTTGCGTGGGTGAGTAGGGGCTCAGACCGTGTGCCTCTTAGGTGTAGGGTTCGAGTTCCTCCTCATCTTTGTGTACATATTTTTTAAAATACATATTTCTCAAATGAATTTACAAAAATCCTATGCCCTTTATGGCTTACACAAGATCTAGAAAAACAATAAAATTCCTAACCCAATAGCACCATATAATTAACGATCCATCATTCAATGATACATTCAAAAAACATATCCATCCATTCATTATACGTATCAACATACATATAAAAAATGCAAGAAACACGCACAGTATTTAATATATATATGTATAGACTGCTCTAGTACCAATTTTTGGTATTAAATGAACAAATCAAAGGTATGCAGCGGAATATAAGGACCCATTTTCATAATTATTAATACCAACCAGAATCATACACATATATAAATATTAAATCACATATAAATAGATCAAGGATTACCGCTTGTAGCCTATCAAGTGTCCTTGAGTCTTTTTGTATAAATAAACGATCTTCTTATCCAATGTTTTGGATCTCACACCCTGATCTTCCAGACCAATTCTCAAATACACAAGGACGTGTGTGGGCACGTAGGATTCAAAATGTTGATTTATGTGACTCCCTAAATGTACTCAACACATGAGATTTAGAGAGTTTTGACAGAGAGAAGGTTTAGAATAGTTTTCAGGTTTAGAGAAAACTATTGCTTTTGAGAGAGTCTGATCATTAAGCATTCTTCTGAATATCACATATATCATATTTATAAAGATATTTAATCTAAGTAAATAATCTTTATTTAATTAAAATATAATTCAAATTAAAACTGATTAGATATTTTTATTTAAATATTTATTTAAGTCATATTTAAAAAGAATAATGGAATAACTGATTAAACAAATTTATTTGAAATTCAAAATTCAAATCACAAGGATAAAAATCTTTGATGTTAGGCGCCACACACTGTACTATACAGTGTGTGTAACCCAGCCCTATTACGGTTTCCCTAATTGTCTCATTTGTTTATTTAATCAACTTTTAAGACAAGATATTTATCAAAACATAAATATGAGTTAATTCAAAATTAACTTTATCTTAAAATATTAGTTTTAAATTAAATAAATAAATATCATATTATAAATAATATATTTATTATTTTCTGTATTTATATTATTCCAAACAAGATTAATATTAATTTTAACTTATAGTTTTTCAAAATAAAAAATATATAGTTAAATAATTAATTAATTCACAATTAATCAATTACCCGTAATTATCACATAATTATTTCCTTCCATAGGAAATTAATTCCAATGCAATTTAGTCATTTCTCCATAAAATTCTTTTTTTTTTTACATCCTTACTCTTGACAGTGTACGACAGAGGTGATCTGGGGACCATGGACCTATAATACAAATCTCCAATAAACCAAATTATTAATTTGTAGTAACCGAGGTTACCTTTCTCTTAGACCTCTTTATTTATGTGATTATAGGTTGTCTTTATTTTATAGAATAAATTTAACTTGAGTTGTGGTGATAGAATAAAGTTTAATTTTTGAAATATTTAGTGGTTATGATTAGTATAATATAGTATAGTTTTGTGATATTAGTAGCCTTGTTTATGGAAAATAGGTGATTGCGTAAGAATAAATTAATTATGGTATTATTAAGAATTGTTATGGATCGAGTCTACATAAAGCCCTAAAGCCCAATAAGATTTTGGGCTTAGTAAATTCAAAATCAGCCTAGAGAATTATATTTTGTTATTTTATGCTTAGTTATGATATTTGTGGATTAGGTTGCTATTTAGATAATTACATAGAATTTCGTAACTATAGGGTACTGTAACTTTGGACCCATTTTTGACCTAGTCATGTTATGATTTTGGAAAAATAGTATTTCTAAAGATTTGTAGATAATTTAATTAGATCTCCAACAGTATAAAGGTCGTCTAAATTGGACTCATACCGCTTCAGTTATGTTTATTTTACTACAGGTGAGTCCAAAGTTACAAGATTTAGGTAGTTAGAGGTTGAGATTTTTTTCCTAGGTAGTTTGATGTTAGATTTTTTTTTTAATTATTTAATAAATATATTAATAAGATAATGTAGAGATATTTTCTATAGAAGTTAGGATTCTATTTTATTTAAATTTAAATTTGGATTATAGTTAGAATGAAATTATGATTTTTGAGAGCCTATACTATTCCTTCTCATTTTTTTCATTCACTCTTGCTCTTCTTGAGACCCTCACGCGCACTCTCTCTCTCTCCCTATTGTTGTCATGCACCACCATCAAAACACAAACTCTAAGGTCGAAGTCATCATCACCATCACCATCACCATCACCTCTTCATATCTTTGAAACCCTAGTACCCAAAGAGGCCAAATGACCAAGGCTATCTTTCTTATTGTCAAAACCCTACAAGCGAGCATTTAAGGATCTAGGTTTTTTCTTCAAGAACAAGGTTGAGGTATAAGTTAAGTTTTGATAGTGTTTGAGATTTAGATCTATTAGTTTATGTTTTAATAATGGCATTATGTTTATGAAATAGGATTTTGAAGCGGGATTAGCATAGAAAGGACTCAATTATAGTTTTTGTGCACCACACTCAAGGTAAGGAAAATTAGGTAGTTTAGTTTATGACCCCATTTGTGATATGTATGACCCTAACATTTCAGGTACAAAAAGAAGATAAGTGTGGCTGGACCTAAGGTGTTCAGAGATGTATGACAGACCTAAGTGATGTCTGGTAGGCTCGGTTGCCAAAATTGTATGACGAACTTATGCCCGGGGGTTAATTGCCACATCTGTATAAGTACTTATCTTTTTCTTATACATGTCTTGTTATTATAACCTATGACTATGACCTATGATTATGACCTAGGATATATTTTGATCTTGTATGATTAGTATAAATTAGCGTTGTTATGAATTCTTGTATGAACTGATGGTATGATTGTTATGACTATGTGATTATATTATTTGTTATTTATGATGTGTTTATGACTAATGTTATGATTGCAGGATATAATTTATGATATAGATCTATGTGTGATTTTTAGTATGACAGTGATATAGGATAGATTATGATCTTGGTTTCTGTTATGAATATAGTATTGCATGTGAAATTATTCGTTGTGAGTTTATGATTGATTTCTATATGAATTGTTGTGTATTTTGCTTACTGGGCTTAGAAGCTCATTCCTTTCTTTTATTTTTGCAGAATAAGTTAACCTTAGATGACCAGTGGCGAGCGGATTCCCAATAGCAAGACTGGTGTGAATATGTGGGGGTCGTATAGCTGCGTGTTATTTTCTTGGGAAATTATGAACTTTATGATTTAATGTTTCCTAGTTTAATTTTATTTTATTTTAAAGACTAATATTTATTTTTCTTAAACCCAGGTTATGTTTATTTTAAATTATAAATAAAGAAGGCAACGCTTTTTTTCGATTATTTTTCAATATCTTTATTTTCTACAATTAAAGCTATAATTTAGGGTGTTACATAATTAAACTCTTTAATCTAATTATCTTATTTATTAATTCCATGATTACTCTACTATAAATATGGAATTGCACTCTAAGTATATATAGAATTATATTTACAGAGTTTTCTCTAGTAGTCCATTGATATAATCAATATATGTAATTATGTCCTCCATTATTGATTCGTTAATTAGAGCTGGTCAAAATTACCGCTTTACCTTCTAATTACCTCTTGATCCCTAAGCACCATTAATTCACTAGCGAATAATTAATCAATAATCTAATTATAGATTTGAGCTCAATAAATATTTAGTTCCAAAATCAAACCTTAAGGGAACCAATATTCGATTCGTTAGGAAAGCATGGATTCCAATATTGTAATTCTTGTTCCCAGCCATCCATGATATTGAATCTCCAAAACAAAAGCCATTAGCCTCATTAATCTAAGAGACCTTAATGAGTGAATCAAAAGATCCATTAAAGATAAACAGGAGTTCACGAATACTCAGGATTTAGACTGATCTACAAATGATCTTCTATTATGACAAGAATTAAATCTTTGCGTCAAACGACAAGTTTATAAAGATAATTAATTCTCATCTTTTATGTCATATATACTCTCTATTATATACAACACCTTTACTAAGATGTCTATCCACATCAGTAATTTGTATCTAGATTACTTGCATCTCGTATGCTTAGCAAACCGTACTAGTAACCATTCATTATTGATTCCTTACTTTAATATGTTACTAACTATTTTATTCATTATATATGATCTTAATTTTCTCATGCTAATACAAGCTCATATTCTCATGAATGAATAGGGAATTTTCTTGATATTATTATATAATTAATTTAAATAATAATTATAACATTCAAATATTATAAAATTGCACTTTTATTTAAAACCAATAAAATGTCTTTACATGCCTTTAGGGCATTAATCCTAACATGTTACTGGTCTTATCATTAAGAAGCACTTGGTTCAATCTTTAAGACACCAATGACTTCGATAAAGCTTTGTATTACTTCCACTACGGTAAAGTTCAAATAGAAATATACTTTATTTTATGCACTAACTGTATCAGCTGAGAAGAGAGGATTATATTTAACCAAGTGGGGGAATGTTGAGATTTGCTAAATATAATGGTTAAGTTGTTTGCACAATGAGGTGTAAAACACTTTTCACTTAAGTTGAAGTTAAACCATGAGAATGTGTAATAGGCATCTATAATTGACTTTTATCGGGCTAAAGTGATACATTGAGGTATCTAAACATTTCCTAAAAGTTTGGAGACATTTTAGGGTCATGTGCGGGGCGCTATTATAGAGGCATCTGTGTTGCGTCGCCTATGGGAGGCGATGCAACGCCTAAAAGTGCCCAGGAGACAAAACCTCAGCAGACAATGCATCGCCACCTAGCAGGTGACGCATTGCCTGGGTGGTTTGTACGGAACAGTACAGTTACATGACTTAGCTCCAATTGATGTGTTTAAAAGTTCTAATCATATTGGTTGGACTTAATGACGGTGCCTGCATTATAAATAAATGTTATTAGAGTTTAAAATCCTTGATCACAATTTCTAACTTTCTTTTTAAACTATCTCTCTCTAGCTCTCAAAGATCATAAGTTTTCTCCAAGAAACTAACCAAGTATTTTTTGAAATGGTGAGTTTCAAAGGCTTGTTCACTCCAAAATATCATTTGATCTTGGTGTTTCTTCATGCAACAAAGGGAAGACTTGGAATAGAGATTTTGGATAGCGATACTAATTCGTGTATAAGCCTTAGATGTTCCCCAAGTTTGAAGATTCAAGTGATCAATGGAAAGTGTAATGCCCCAAATTTCCTAATAAGGTTTGGGACCTTGATTAGGAGGCCGGGAGGGCCATAATTGATTTATTATAGTATTTCATGATTATATGCATATTTACATGAATTATATTATTATATGACAGTGAGTGCATGCATATGGGAGAATTTATTATTGTGAGGGTATTTTGGTAATTTGGCCACTGTGGGCGTAATTTTATATTTTGGGTGCATGATTGTGATTAATTAATATAGCCACATTATAAGGTGGATTGGTTCGAGCTATCGACATGAGACGATCATGAGATGTAAGTGTTCGGTCTAGTCATAACGGGTTTAAGTCCGGAGCTCGGGGTGAGTCTCGGGGTGAATTTAATGGTTAGAGCATTACCGGGAAGTAAAGGGTAATGGGATATGGCTTATTGGTGTTTGAGAATATTGGGAATAGCGGGAATTGGAGGATGTTAATTGTGATTAATGAAATAGGTGTGAAAGGACGGTTTTGCCCTTGGTGGCTGCTAAGGTTTCATTTTAGACCTAAGGGTATTTAGGTCTTTTTTTACCCTAAGAGATATATATCAGCCATTAAGGCTGTAAAAGAGTAACAAAAACAGAGTCTCTCCTCCTTCTCTCCCGATAGATTTTCTTCCTCTTTTCTCTTTGGATTTTCGAGCTCAGGTTGAGGAATCGAGCCAAGGAACCAAGCTTAGCCAAGCTAGGGTTACGCTCCACCATTGAAGAGGGTGTGTTGCCAAGATTAAGGTGAGTTTCTAGCCACTAGAACTCTTGGTTTTGCTCTGTTTTCTTAGTTAAGTTTCAGCTGGTTTTTGGGTTGGAAACTTGGGAATTGGTTGGAGTTTTGGCTAGGGTTCTTGGGGTTGTGGTCCCTAGGACATGTGGGGATGGTTTTTGGGTTCATTTGGCACCAAAAATGGGATTTGGAAGCATTAGAATCGAGTTAGAATTGAGGAAGTCGAAGAAGGAAGCTTCAGGGGTGGTGCTGTCTAGGGGTAGCGCTACAGCGCCCATCAGAGGGCGCTATAGCGCTACACAGGGCTCAGATGGGCGGTTTGTGATTCTGTCTTGAGTGCTGGGGCGCTAGAAGGGCAGCGCTGTAGCGCTACCCTGTTCCTTCAGAACCATGTTTTGGGTGTTTTTAAGGGCTTTTGGCTTGGGGTTTCAATCCTTAAGGCCCGAGATCGAATCTACTCACCGTGTGGGCATGTTTCGAGGTCCCGAGAGTGGGGTTTAGGTTAAGACCCTATCTTTGGTAATTTTCATTAATTGGAGATCGTTTTGGTTATGGCTAGGTGACCGTCAACGGATTAAGGATCAATCGTTCTCAAGGGTCGTTCTTGTTTTAACTTCTACTCGAACCGGAGGTAAGAAAACTACACCCTGTGTATTTGTGACATGCATGGCTACTATTGTTGCATGTCGGTTGATTATTATGCATGATATGCATGGCTGTTCTTGATGCATGTTGGTTGACTACTAAATGTGACATGCATGGCTGTTAATGGTGCATGTTGGATTTGTGGATATATTGCATATGATGCATAAGAAACATGTGATTAGGACATGCTTGGTATACTGGGTGTGATGTCGCTCAGAGCTTGGGCCTCTGAGTTAATGCATAGTCCTAATTGTACTAATATCTGTTGAGTAAGCATGCTGAATACCTTGTTTATAGATATTGGACATGTGATGTATGTTTGATGGCATGGCTTACCTGTGTATGGCGCTGACTTATTAGTCAGAATCGACAATGGTGTCAGGTCCGTCTGTGAAGCTGTGACCTATTGGTTAAGTTCACCACGGGCTGAGCACTGGTCGTGTTTTACCGACCCAAGGGTCAGAAGTGGCAGTGCGTTGTAAACGCCGGATTAAGTAAAGATTGGATCCAATCGAGGTCGGCATTGAATGACTCATATGGAGTATTAATGCTGGACCGACCGGAAGGTCAATGAGAACTATAAGCGCTTGCCTGGTCTATGACCAGATGTTTATGGCCAAGGTACATGACCCCGATGACTGTTTGTCACATGGCCAAGGGACGCTGTCCATAGCATGACTCTAGGGTCGGGAGGAAGGTTATGTTGGTGACCATTCACCATGCACCTGTCCTAATCAAACTTATGAAAGGATCACTTGTCAGTTAAGCCCTGGTGACCCTAACGTCACATGGCTAGAAGGAGCGATGCTCATTATTGTGACTTTTGGCTATTGTCACCTATTTACTTGGACTGATAGTCCTGAATGGTTATTATGATCGTTGTTGAGACTATGTCACGCTTTATTGTGTTTTCTTGCTGGGCTTTGGCTCACGGGTGCTACGTGGTGCAGGTAAAGGCAAGAAGAAGCTGAACCATCCTTGAGTTGGAGAGCTTAAGTGATGATGTGTACATATGTAGCTGCTCGTCCGCCACGGCCGAGGTTTAAAGTGGAACTAGGGTTGAACCCTGTTTTGCCGCTTAGAACGGCCTATTGTAAATATTTTCTGTAATAAACTCTGAAACTTTATTTTCGAGATCTCAATGTATATACTAAACGTTCTAGTGAAACGTTACATCTTAACCAAAATGTTTAATCCCTAAATCGCTAATCATACCTAGTTCACGTTTTTCGCCAAATGACTCGATTAGCGAGTTTAGCACTGTTTACAAGGCACACCGTAACGGTCCCTGGAGTTTGGGGCATTACAGAAAGGTTGTATCTCTCCAACACTTAACTTTGTAATTGTGTTATTGCATTATGTTTTTACTTCTTTGATTGTGTTCATCATTGTTAGTTTTGATTCTAAATCTATGTTATAATCATTTAATCATATAACTTTGATTATCAAGATTTGCATTGATACTTTGAATTAGGATCATGATTAGCATCTAAGGTTTGTAGTATTTAATTATTCTCATTATTCATTGTTGATTTAGAAAGTGTAATGTTGTAAATTCCCAACAGCTCTAGTTTCTCAGCCTTATCCGATACTTAGCTTAGATTTTTATTGTTCTCTCTTTTTTGCTTACAGACTAATGTTTTGCTTTTTTCTTGCAGAGTTCATGGATTTTGTAGCCTTTTCCTGGACATCCACTCTTCCAAACCCAATTTCTATTGGGGAGAAGAGGCCTAGGGAGGAAGTGGGATCCTCCCAACAATCTAAGCATCACGGAGTCAACAGAACATCCATTGGAAAGTCTGGGTCAGTCCCAGATGTATCAGTCATTGAGGTCTCCTCCAGGCGTACTGCCTCTCTTGTGGGGCAAAGAGAGTAGGCACACTCGACATCCCATACGTCGCCTTCAGAGGCTTTAGTTTTTCTTGTGTAGCTAGAGCACTACGAGGGGAAACTCTTGAAGTGTTACAATGCTATGATCGAGCAGTTCAAGGTTCAACAGAAGGAAGGGAATGCTAAAGTCCACAAGGTGGGCACTCTCTTCTACAAACAAAAGCCACAT
Source organism: Humulus lupulus (assembly GCF_963169125.1). NCBI lineage: Eukaryota > Viridiplantae > Streptophyta > Magnoliopsida > Rosales > Cannabaceae > Humulus > Humulus lupulus. Next base: position 36,346,400 of record NC_084796.1, on the reverse strand, counting down.
CGATGGGAGCTGGAGGCTTGAGGGGCCTCAACTACCATTGAACGGGATCAACTGGAGACTTTGTTCTTCGAGAAGCTCGGTATAGAGTCCTAGAATATTTACTTAACTTGCTAGATAATAGTAGTATTATAGTTAGTATTAGTTAGTAGTATGTAAGTTACCGTAGATTTTGGTTAAAGTCGGGACTTAGTTGGAGACTCATAGCAACAGTAATGGATTTTATAAGTTTAACCTATAGTTTAGAAATATTAATTATAACATAAGGTTTGATTAATATTGCTGGTCTTAGATATATTATTATTATAACCTAAGGCTTAGATAGAGCCAATAAGAGCATGACACTTGTCATAATCATGATTATTAAGGATTTAAGCATTTAGAATGGATAATTCAATAATAGAAGAATCTAGAAGCTCTAAAACCTTCCAGAAACTGTTAGGATCTTATTATGAATCATTCAAATTTGTTTATTCAATTCTAATTATCCTAAATTAATGCAAAAACACGTTTAAAAGATCTACGTATGCCGATATATCGCAGCATAGGGGCCGATATATCGCCTAACGGAAGATATGGAAAACATGTCGACTTTGCAAGAACGTACGAACAGAGGCTCGAGATTAGGGCAAAGCCAATATATCGCCATAGGGGGGCGATATATCGCCCTTAGTATGATTTCTTTTTTTTTGAAATTTTAGGTTTTTTATTTTAAAAATATCCTTAACCACTTAGACCCGCCTTTGACTTATTTTGCCCAAGTTCTAGGCAGTTGTTGAACGAAAATTCAAACCTTTTTAATTTTTTTTAATCATTTATTTATTCAAATTGAAAGGGGTTAGTTTCACTCCTTGAAATCTATAAATAGGACCTAGTGCTCAGCCATTTTCTTCATTCTTCAAGTACATGATCAGAGCTTCCAAGGTGCTAGTGTGAGTATAGAGAGACACACTTGGGTTTGGGATAAAAGCTTTATCATTCTAAGCTTTCTAAACACTTGGGAAGTGAGATATAGTGTGATTTCAATGTTGAGGTTTAGATCAATCTATAAGATCAACCAAGGTATTCCAATTCTTAAGTTCAGTTCTTTATAACCCTTTAGTTTTCTTTAGTTTCTGTTATTAAGATCCTAACTCTTGTTTATGATTCTTGATTAGGTATTTAAGTTCTTGAAACTTAAGGTCCTTCTTGATGGTTTAGTTTTCATATTCATCCTTATTCTTAGAGATTCTCATCTTTATTCATCTTTATTACCGTGAGCTGAATAAGGTGACAATAAAGAATAAATACCCGCTACCCCAGATTGATGACTTGTTTGATCAACTCCGAGGAGCGACTGTGTTTTCAAAGATTGATCTGCGGTCTGGATATCACCAGCTTAAGGTACAGGAATCGGATATTCCTAAGACAACTTTTAGAATTTGTTATGGACATTACGAGTTTCTAGTTATGTCTTTTGGTCTTACCAACGCTCCAGCCGCGTTTAGGGATTTAATGAATAGGGATTTTAAGGAATCCTTTAATAAGTTCATCATAGTGTTCACCGACGATATCTTGGTGTATTCAAAGGACGAAGACAAGCACGAGAAACATTTAAGGATGACCTTGTTACGACTAAAGGAGCATCAACTTTACGCCAAGTTCAAGAAGTGCAAGTTTTGGCTGTCACAAGTAGCGTTCCTCGGGCACATAGTATCCAAGGAATGAGTTATTGTAGACCCATATAAGATAGAGGCTGTGAAAGATTGGCCAAGACCAAAGAACGTGTCAGAGGTAAGAAGTTTTCTGGGACTAGCAGGTTATTATCGGATGTTCGTAGAGGGCTTTCCTAAGATAGCCACTCCACTCACCAACCTGACCCAGAAACAGCAGAGGTTCAGCTGGACGGATAAGTGTGAAGAGAGCTTCTAGTTGCTTAAGGATAAGCTATGCTCAGCACGAGTACTCTGTGTACCGACACCTAATGACAAGTTTTTAGTCTACTATGATGCGTCGAAGCAAGGATTGGGTTGTGTGCTGATGTAGAATGACAAGGTGATAGCCTACGCCTCAAGGCAGTTGAAGGAATACGAGCAACGCTATCCAACGCATGGTATGGAATTGGTAGCGGTGGTCTTTGCATTGATAATCTAGCACCATTATCTTTATGGAGAACGGTGTGAGATTTATACGGATCACAAAAGCTTAAAGTATTTCTTCACACAAAAGGAGCTTAACATGAGGCAGCGCAGGTGGTTAGAATTAGTGAAGGATTATGATTGCGAAATCCTATACCACCTAGGAAAGGCAAAAGTAGTTGCTGATGCGCTAAGTAGGAAAAGTTATGGAAATCTAGCAGCGCTACCTGGAATAGAAAAGCTGCTACAGCAGGAGCTGATCAATGCCGGAATAGAAGTAGTCATTGGTAAACTAGCTAACTTGTCCATCCAGTCAAGTCTTTTAGAAGATATACGGATTGGGCAACGGCATGATAACACATTAGTAGCACATATGGATACAGTTAAAGAAGGCAAGGCCATAGATTTCTCGATGTTAGGACAGGGATTTTTGAGATATAAGAATCAGATTAAGATGAAGATTTTAGAAGAAGCGCACAATACCCCATACCCAGTTCATCCATGGTCGACCAAGACGACTCACAACCTTAAGGTATTATATTGGTGGCCAGGAATGAAGAAAGATGTAGTGGAGTATGTGTCTAAACGCTTAGTATGCCAGCAAGTGAAAGCAAAACATCAGTGGCCTGCAGGCTTATTGCAACCACTTAGTATTCCATAATGGAAATGGGACGACATAGCCATGGATTTCGTGATAGGACTACCACGAACAAGTAAGCAGCACGACTTGGCTTGGGTAGTAATAAATAGACTAACCAAGTCAGCTCATTTCATGCCTGTCAAGACTACATACATAGCAGATCAGTACGCAGACATTTATGTTTAGGAAATAGTAAGAATGCATGGAATTTCTAAGATAATGGTATCTAATAGAGGATCGATGTTTACATCGAGATTTTGGGGAAGCTTGCAACAAGATATGGTACCAAGTTAAGTCTTAGTACGACATTTCATCCGCAAACCGATGGTCAGTCTAAGCGTACCATACATATTTTAGAAGATATGTTTCGCGCTTGTGTATTTGATTTCGGAGGATCATGGAGTAAGTATTTGCCGCTGATAGAGTTCTCCTACAAAAATAGTGACCAGTCAATGACTAGGATGGCACTCTACGAGTTGCTTTATGGAAGGAGGTGTCGATCGCCGTTACATTGGGACGAAGTAGGAGAAAGGCAAATTCTTGGTCCCGAAGCTGTTAGAGAAGTTTAGGATGCAATATGGCTAATTAGAAAGCGTATGCTCGATGCTCAGAGCCATCAGAAAAGTTATGTGGATGCCAAGCGATGTGATGTGGAATTCAAAGTCGGAGATCAAGTCTTGTTAAAGATCTCTCCTATGAAAGGTCTGAAGGGGTTTGGGAAGAAAGGCATGCTTAGTCCCCGGTTAATAAGTCCTTTTGAGATATATGACAAAGTGGGAGCAGCTGCTTATAGATTAGCCCTGCCGCCAGCTCTAGCAGATAGCCATAATGTGTTCCACATCTCGATGCTGCATAGATATGTGTCAGGCCCATCTCACCTCCTCAAGTATGATACGATAGCACTTCAGAAAGACTTAAGTTACGAGGAATGGCCGTTTAGCATCCTAGATAGATGGATGAAGGAATTACGATCTAAGAGTATTTCGATAGTCAAAGTCCTATGGAGTAATATTTCTGAAAGGGAGGCAGTGTGGGAGTTGGAGGAGGACATGATAGCACAGTATATGGAATTGTTTGGTAAGTAAATTTAGCGGACGAAATTCTTTTTAGTGGGGTAGAATTGTAGAGTCCCAGAATATTTACTTAACTAGCAAGATAGTAGTAGTAGAATAGTTAGTATTAGTTAGTAGTATGTTAGTTACTGTGGATTTTAGTTCAAGTCCGGACTTAGTTGGAGACTCATAGCAACATTTATTGATTTTATAAGTTTAACCTATAGTTTAGAAATATTAATTATAACATAAGGTTTAATTAATATTGCTGGTCTTAGATATATTATTATTATTATAACCTAAGGTTTTGATAGAGCCATTAAGAGCATGACACTTGTCATAATCATGATTATTAAGGATTTAAGCATTTAGAATGGATAATTCAATAATAGACCAGAAACGGTTAGGATCGTATTATGAATCAGTCAAAGTTGTTTATTCAATTCTAATTATCCTAAATTAGTGCAAAAATGCATTTAAAATATCTACATATGCCGATATATGGCAGCATAGGGGCCGATATATCGCCTAACGGATGATACAGAAAACACGTCGACTTTCCACGAACATACAAACAGAGGCTCGAGATTAGGGCAGAGCTGATATATCGCCATAGGGGGCGATATATTGCCCTTGGTATGATTTTTTTTTAAAGTTTGGGTTTTTGATTTTGAAAATATCCTTAACCACTTAGACCTGCCTTTGACTTATTTTGACCGAGTTTTGGGCGTTTGTTGAACGAAAATTAAAATATTTTTAATTTTTTTAATCATTTATTTATTCAAATTAAAAGGGTTTAGTTTCACTCCCTGAACTCTATAAATAGGACCTAGTGCTCAGCCATTTTCTTCATTCTTCAAGTACTTGATCAGATCTTCCAAGGTGCTAGTGTCAGTATAGAGAGATACACTTGGGTTTGGGATAAAAGCTTTATCATTCTAAGCTTTCTAAACACTTGGGAAGTGAGATATAGTGTTATTTCAGTGTTGAGGTTTAGATCAATCTATAAGATCAATCAAGGTATTCCAATTCGTAAGTTCAGTTCTTTATAACCCTTTAGTTTTCTTTAGTTTCTTTTATTCAGATCCTAACTCTTGTTTATGATTCTTGATTAGGTATTTATGTTCTTGAAACTTAAGGTCCTTCTTGGTAAGTTCCTTCTTGATGGTTTAGTTTTCATATTCATCTTTATTCTTAGAGATTCTCACCTTTTTGTATTGTTAGTTTATAGTAGTTTTCTAATCCCGTTCTTATTCTCAAATATACAGGCTTTTGGTAAGGAAAATAGGATAGATTTTATGTGCTTATATGTTATGTTTATGTTATGATATGTTATGTTATGACATATTTATGCTATGATATGTATATGTATGATATGTTTTTAGTTCTTGGGTATATAATTTGTTTAGATAACAAGCATATAACTTGTTTAGATAACAATTCCCAAGAATATATTCCTTGGGCATATGATTTGTTCAGATAACAAACCCCACAAATTAATATGATTGTATTAGATAACAAGCCCCGTAAATTTATGGGATATGATTTTCCTAGCTAGCAAGCCCTAAGAAGTATGATGGCCATCGTAATGTTTTTATAGTCATATGTTTTATAGTGTATGTTTATGTAGTTTTGTGCTTATGATATATGAGGTATGTTGTTAGTAGATTTTCCTTGCTGGGCATTAGGCTCACTCCTTTATTTTTAGTGTGATGCAGGAAAATGATATGGAAGGCGGAAGGATTCTTGGTTGCTTGGATTGTGTGTTGAGGATGAATGGAATGAGTGGACTGCATGTCGATCGAGGATGACATTTATTTTAGTCTTTTGAATTATGTTTCTTTTGTAGTTCCGCATTTAGTTTTTTCAACAATTGAATTAAAGTTATGTTTTATGTTTTTTCTTTTAAATAATGGGTACCCGTGCCATATTTTATATTATCATGTTTTGATACAATAATTCGAGTTTTCAATAAAGATTTCTTATTTTCATATGTATGTTTTATTCAAAAATAGTAAGCTATGTCTAGTAGATTTAATGGTCCAAGGTCTTAGAAATAGTTGAGCCATTACACTCAGCCCTACTGTTGCTCCACTAGTGTTGGAACGTCTCTAGGGGTTAAGCTGCACCATGTGCGAGCTGACCACGAAGATATTTTCCTAGCTAGGGAACAACAACAAGGCTTCTCCTGGCCTCCTGGCAATAGACAACCATGAAGGTAATTGTTGCAAAAATTAAGCTACACAAGTATACATAATTGCAATGTAGTAATATTCGATAAATTTGATTATCGTTCCACGAAGACTGAATTATCAATTACCAATAATTAAACTCTAATCTCTATTAGGTTATCACAAGATCAATTTACAGGAATAACTAAACAAATTAAATAAAATATATATCAAGAACATAAAAGAACTCAACGATTAAAATTCTAATTCAATGGATAAAATAGGGTTATTAATTTCATCAAATATCCACCTATGCATCTCTAATACAAATTCACAAATTTCTATCTCTATCGTGATAGCGAATTACAAATGCAAATTATATTCTTATTAGGACATATAACTCTCTACAATAAGCAAACTTCCTAAATCTCTATGGTAAATTAAATACATTACAGGCATTAAACACATAATCCCTATGCTACACAAATCATACTGGTAACTCTCATCCAATACTAATCGATGATTATTTGACTTAAGCGTATTTATCCTTCACTTTTCAGAATTTAAGTCAAACTCATATAAATCATTCAATTGGTAGAAAATCAATAATAAGCCTTACACACAAATCAAATAATTCACGATATTGACACAAAATACATAAAAAAAAATGTATTAGATAATTATCAGGTTTCAAGAAGAATCCATTATCACCCTAAAAAGAAAATTAGTTCATACTGAACATAAATGAACCCATAAAACTAGTTATAAACATTATTATAGGAAAAAGTGATAGAGAAAATATAATGCACAAATATACGCAATCGATTCAAGTAATATAGTTAGTAAATAAGAATCGTTCCCACGGAGACTATCAATCAAGTACCAATAATCAATTCTAACCTTCTATTTAGCTGTCGAAAATAGAATGATTTTTAACCTAAAAATGAAAATTAAAATAAACTATGCAATTATAAATATTGATTCAATAATTAAAAACCTAGGATATTAACTTCATCAACTTTTAAACATGTTAATCTTACTAATCAATGCATATAATTCTTCAATTTCTATCCTAATAGCGGGTTAACTAAAACAATCCTAATTATTTTTCAAGATAAAAAGATCTCAACCTATATGCAAAATTTCTACATATATTTGATAAGTTTTAACATATAGCAGGCATGAAACATAGAAACCCTAAACGCTACACAAACCCTATAGGTACTATCGTCCTATATGAAATTTATGTCTATATGATTATGGAATATTCAATTCATCCCTATTGGATCTCGAATCAAAATCATAAATCATGTAAATAGTGATCAATTATCCACACGCATCAAGCATAAATCATATAGAAAAAGGATAGAAGAAGAAGAAGAAATTATATAAACTTCATAGAAAATTAGCAAATATACAAGTGACTACATTAAATAGTGGAATAGATGTTTAGTTCATATCAAACATGACTAAAAACATAAAATAATTATTCAGAAACATAAAATTAAACTACTAAAACCTAAGAGAAAAGTGAAGAAAAATAGATCAATAATGTTGAACAACTGCTAATCCCGAATCCCAGAACCCTTCTTACAAATGACCTAAAAAATCATAATTAAACACATTTTTTCAAATTTTAGTGACGCGGGTCGCGACTTGCCTGGTTTTGAGTCGCGGCCTACCCTTTTTTCTGCCAATTCCTTCCTCCTATGGAAACTCAAGTGCCGCGACTTGATAGAGCAAGTCGCAACCTACCTGTTTTTGGTTTCCTTCACCGAATCGCCTCTCTCTTCATGCAAGCCGCGACTTGTAAGGACAAGTTGCAACTCTTTGTTCCAAATTTCTTGATTTCACTTTTTTTCACCTTCTTTTTGCACTAGAGTCATCCAAATATTTCCAACTCTCCCTAATTCACACAAAATGGCCAAAAGCACCCAAAATACCCATTTTCATCATCAAATCCGCTCCTTTCCTCTCCATTCACCAATTCATAGCAAAAACTTGAAAACAAAACAAAAACAATCATAATAGAGTACAAAAATCACAAATTGACTCAAAACTAAGACTAGAACACACTCTAAAACTACCCTAAACTAGAGTTATCAAATTCTCCCAAACTCAATCTTTGCTCGCCCTCGAGCAAAGGAGAAAACTCACATGACAAAACTCAGAACCTAAACAACCAACACAACTGAATCAAGCCGACAAAAATAATTCACGCATCAAGCTATGATGACTAAAACACTTATATAATCTTCAAGAAAATCAACTTACCATCAAGAATTTCAGTCAAAATATTTTTCCAATTCACTTAAGTCCAAACAAAAATAAAAGCCCTCAAAATCATGATTAATAAATAAAATGCATTCGAATCAATTAATTCTCACCAAATTTTTTCATTACAATCAATTAATATCATTATCCCATAAGCTTGCTATACTTACTAATCTCCATCAATCAAGAATGTAAAAATGAACCGGTGGAGCGAGGCGGGTTGGAGCTCCGATCCGATCCGGTACTAATTATTGTGGGGCAGGTCGTGACTTGCTCCGGTAGCTTTTAAAAAAAAAAGATTTTTTTTAAATACTCTTCTTCATCTTCTTCAGTTCAGCCGAACTCCAAATTGGCTGGGTTATCTTCTCTGTCTCGCAGGTTCTCTCTCTTTTTCTCGCATCTTCTCTCTCTTTTTCTCATGGGTTCTCTCTCTCTCTCTCTCATCTGGGTTCTCTCTCTTGTGGGTTCTCTTTCTCTCCTAGGTTTTCCTTATCTGGGTTATCTCTCTCTCTCTCTCTCATGTGGGTTCTCTCTCGTGGGCTTTGGATACTGATTGATTGGTAGTGACAATCAATAAATCTTGGTCTACCTCAGAGTATTTTTAGAAACACCCAATAAAGAATGTGGTTGGGGAAGACGGTGTTGAGATCGATTGGGAAGGAGAGATTGAAGATAATTGGGTGAAGGAGATTAACTGTTTTGCTTTCCATCCAAGCCCGCTTATTGGTTATGTTTTCGAGAGATATAACAGGTACCTTCTTTTCTCCACTACTAGTTTGAGAGTTCTCTTAATCAAATTTCACCAAAATTGGCTGTCTTTGAAGCCTTTGATATAGTATTTTGAGGTTCTGGTGTAACTTTTCCATGGTTGATTTAGTCAGTAAAGACAGCTATATGTTTTCCATGATAAACATGAGAACAACTCATTGTTTGTATTACACAATATCCTATTTTGTTTGCTAAACTATCTTATTAAAAAAAACCATGTAATATCTTTGTTTAAATGCCGTTTAAGTCATTATCTTAATAAGATTCAAATCAAAAGAAAAGCCTTATACTTTAGCTATTTGCTTTTTGTGCATCACCAAATGAATGAGAATTGTAAACTATTTATTCTTTAGTTATCTTTAGTATGTGCTTTGATTGGAAACATAAGAGATTAAAAGACTACTAATTTGGTATTTGTTGAGAGTTTGGAGCAATGAAAAACTAGAAGAAATTTATGTTAGAGCATGGCAAGCTTTGGCTTGGATTCTGATCAAAGTTTTTTAAATTCTACATGTTATTTTGTTTGCAGGGCAACCAATACCCATATCTTTGTGTTTATAAAGGTCTATGCCTCCATGTTATCCACTTGTATTTTGAGTTGATCTTCAATAATATTGCCTGTCTTTTGTGAACTATAGAAAAAGTTTTGTTTGTTCAATGTAGTGGTTATGGCAGACCAAAATGCTTGGGAGTAATGACATATTCCCATTAATTGTCTCTATATTCTGTTTGCTTAATTCAAATGCTTGATATTTGACATATTCCCATTAAAGTCTACATGTTATGCTTGATATATTAACTCATGCTCTCTTCTCATATTCTCATTAATTGTCTTATGCTAAGATACCATTATGTCTTAATCTTATGCTTTTGCATTGTTTTATGGAGATTTTACTATTGAATTTTACTATGGAGATTTAAATGATTTTATTTCTATAATTTTATTTTCTTTGTTAATATTTTATAAAATTTAGAAGAGTTTGAATATCTTACATATTCATCCACAGTGAAGTAGGTTCTGAGATTTTTGTGTTTTGCGGTGATAACGGAAGGTTGAGAACTTGTGTGTCTTAATGAAATAGGTTCTGAGAAATTTGTGTGTTGTGGTGACATAAGGTTGAAAACTTGTGTGTTGTTTGATTCTTTTAATTGATATTGACATATGGTTAGGTTAATAAAATAGGGAAAATGTTGCCCGATGTTTTATAGATCTAGTTTTCATTTTTTAAAAGTTTTGCATGCATCATTATTTTGATATATTTTATAATGTGGATGTAATGTAGGTTAAATCAAACTATAAGTATGTCTACCCTAGATGTTACCGAGTTTAATTGTGTGGATGATGTTGATTTTGTTCCTTCAGCAAATATACAAGAAGTGCGATCTCTTGATAATAGAAGTGATGGAAATGATAGTAGAGGTATAAAAAGAAAGAAAAAATCTTATGCATGGGATCATTTTACATTGCAAAATATTGATGTTAAAATAAAAAGCAGTTTGCAATCATTGTGGGAGGAAATTATTGGGAGAGAGTAGTAATGGGACCAAACACTTACTTCTTCACATGGAAAGATATCCAATATGACAGAAACAACTTGCCAAGAATCCTAATGCAAGCCCCTCAGTTACCTTCAATCTTGATCCTGAACTAGGAAGAAAAAAGTTGGCTGAAATGATCATTCTACATGAGTACCCTTTGTCGATGGTAAAGCATAGTGGTTTTATAGACTATTCGAATACTATTTCACCTATGTTTCAAATGGTGTCAAAGAATACAATTAGGTTTTTCATATTGAAAATATATAAGATTGAGAAGGAAAAAATTGAAAATATATCCCATCAAAAGAGGGGATATATGGTTGTGACAGCTCACTTTATTGATGACTCTTGGAAGTTGCATAGTCAGATTATAAGCTTTAGATATGTGCCATGCCCACATGATGCTCCAACACTTATAGTAACTCTAAGTTCTTGCATGTCTGAATGGAATATTGAACACAAGATTAGTACAGTGATTGTAGATAACTGTACTACAAATGATGCAATGATTCAACTTTTGAAGGAACAATTTGATTCTAAGTGTTTCCTTTTAAATGGAAATCTACTTCATATGAGTTATTGTGCGCATATTTATTTTGAATCTAATTGTTATGGATGGCTTGTTTGTTATTTGTGACAGCATTGACAAGATTCGAGATAGTGTTGCTTATTGGTCGGGCACACTAAAGAGGTATGAAAAATTTGATGACACTGCTCGTCTTCTCGGAGTGACATGTACTAAAAAGTTGTCACTTGATTGTGTGACAAGGTGGAATTCAACGTACTTGATGCTCAAAACAGCTTTATTGTACAAGAAAGTGTTTGAACGATCAAAGCTACGTGATACAAAGTATAAATGTCTACCATCAGAAAATGATTGGATTAGAACTCAAAAATTATGTGACAAGTTGGAAGTGTTTTATGAGGTGACAGAGTTATTTTTTGGAACTAGGTATCCAACTGCTAATCTTTTTTCCCCAATGATATGTAAACTTAAGATGAAAATTTAAGCATGGATGGCATCAGATGAGTTGTTTATTAAGAATATGGCAACTCAAATGATGTCTAAGTTTCAAAAGTATTGGGAAGAGATTCATGGACTTATGACTGTTGCTGTTGTTTTGGATCCAAGGTACAAATTTATGTTGATCGAATATTTTTTTCCTAAGCTTTATGGAAATGATCTATATGAGATTGAAATTGAGAAGGCCCGCAAGCTTTGTTATGATCTATTAGATGAGTATAAGTCTAAATGTCCTGATTTGAGCGAAAGCAGTGAACAATTGGATAATGCATCAACATCTTTTTCAACACAGGATGATCTATCTAACTATGATACATATGTTATATCTGGTGCAGAGAATGTGAAGTCAGAGTTAGATTCCTATTTGGATGAGAAAATGTTACCTAGGACTGATGATTTCTTTGATATATGTAATTATTGGAAGGTAACTAGATTTAAATATCCCATGTTGAACAAGATTGCCAGGGACATATTTGCTGTGCCTATTAGCACTGTTGCTTCAAAGTCTACATTTAGCACTAGTGGTAGACATGAGGGTTCACATCGATCGAGACTTCATCCAACTACATTGGAGTCATTAGTCTGTACTCAAAGTTGGTTGGTGAGAGACAAACAAGGTATTTATACTTATTTTTTGTTTTATATATGTAACAGTTTGGTCTCTACTCAAAGTTGGTTGGTGAAAGACAAACAAGGTATTTATACTTATATTTTGTTTTAATATTTTGATAGTTAATGTTTGATATTTTTTTCTGCAGGAGCGACTAAACTAGGCACCATTAATGATGAAGATAATGACGTAGATCCAACTATTGTAATTATTTTAGTTTTTAAAATAAATCAAATAAATTATTAAACTTCTATTATTAATACTTTTGTTTCTTTTCTTTGCAGGACCCATACATAATATATCTTGAAGATTAGGGTAGTATATGAAAGTTTTATAATTGATTTAATGTAGTTAATATACTTCATTATTAGAATATGTTGGTGAATTCTTAATATAATTAATGATATAATGACTTTGTTTTTAATGATATAATATACTTCTTTAAAACTTTGTTTTTTTGAAAAAATTTCATTTATACTTTAGGACTTTTTAATAGTACTATGATGTGATTATGTAATAAAAAAAACTCCTTGTCGGATTGAGTCTGACCCGACCCAGATGGACTAGGATGGATCGGATCTGATCCGCTCCAAACACCTATCGGGTCAGATCGGGGTGGGGCGGGGCAGGACGGGAATCTATTCGGGTCGGGTCGGATCACTACCGGGGCAGATCAGTTCTGCCCCATCTAAATCCCTACAACCCACGTACAAAACATATGTTCAGAAATCAATAGGACTTTCACAGCTTATAATTGAAGGGCTTAGGTAAAAGTAGATGAAAGAGTCATTTAAGCTCAAATATACCATAAGCACACAAACCAATCTTGTATCAACTTGCAAACCCCAAAAAAACAGTCCCAAATTTTCTAATAAGGCTTAGGGCCTTGATTAGCGTGCTTGGAGGGCAATAGGTGGTTTATTATTATAATATGTGAATTTTTATGAGTACGGGATTAGAGATGCATGTTTAGGTGAATTAAATATGTATGTGGGCCACATTTGGTTATAAGGAGCATGTTTGTAATTTTAGCTCGTTAAGGGCATAAATGTGATAAATGTATTAATTGTGATATACTTGTGATATATCTGTGATGAACGATCCGAGACAGTCCTAGGGAGCGGTTTAACTAGAAAGTCACAACAGGCTCGAATAACTGACTCGGGCCGAGTCGAGGGGTATTTCGGATATAGGATATTTTATGGGGTTATCGGGTTATGAAAATAAATATTTGGAGATATATTTGAGGTTAGAATGTTTAGGAGGGAATATTAGAGAAATTTACTATTTTGGCCTCGTGGACTTAACAGGATTTGGTAGATGACTAAATTGCCCATGGGTCGTTTAAGGATAGAGGTTAAGCTTATAGGGCAGCTTGGTCATTTGGCATGGGTATTATTTGATTTAGATGATTAAGAAACTATTGGAACTAAGTAAAGGAAACAACTCTCAGCTTCTCATCTCTTGGTCGGTTCAACACTTCTCTCTTTGGTGCATGATTTTGAGAGACTCTAACTAGGAGTCTAAGGCTTGGAGCTTGGAAGGGTGTGCTTTGGATGTTGAGAAGCAAGTGAAAGCTTGAATTCATCAGCTGAGGTAAGGAGCCTAACACTAAAATCCCTTGAGTTTCAGTTGAATTATAGCTAGAACTGTAAGTTGCATGTGAACTAGAATCTTGAGTTAAGTTTGGTTATGGATTGAGTTTATATGACTGTTTTGGACTTGTTGTGGATCCTAGATGGTGTGGTATGGAAGTCCAAGCCTAATTTTGGGTTTAGGTGTTGAGTTGGGATGATTTTAGAAGGATTGTCTCGAAGGAAATGCAAAGAAAAATGGAGGTTTTCTGGGTTTGGAGGTGAGAGAGTTCTATTAGGCGAGATGCACATGACAAGTGTCATGATCTTATTAATTCTATCTAAACCTTATAGTATAATAAATGACATATTTATAATCAACTATATTAATCAAGCCTTATGTTATAATTAATATTCTTAAACTATAGTTAAACTTATAAATTCTATAAGTGTTGCTACGAGTGTTCAACTAAGTCCCAGCTTGAACCAAAATCCACAGTAACTATCATACTATAACTACTACTATCTAACTAGCTAAGTAAATTTTGGGACTCTACAGAGAGAGAGTTCTATTAGGCGAGGTGCCAGGAGGACGGTGCCTCCTTTTACTGGATCCAGTCGGGGTAGTGGTTCCAGTGAGCAGAAGAGAAAGGCCCCATATTATTTTGTTCCTCCTCGCTCAGATAGGAGGGCACATGGTGCTTTTAGTGGCCATCAGGGCGGAGGTGACAACTGGAGGAGTTTTCCAGTATGTTCTCGGTGTAAAAGACGACACTAAGGTGAGTGCAGGATTAGGGCCTGCTTTGTTTGTGGGAGTGCCAATCATCTGAAGAAGGACTGCCCATAAGCCAGGAAAGAGGAGTCGAAGCAGGGCGACAGTCTCGCACCTGCCAGGGTGTTCACCTTGACTCAGACTGAGGCAGGGGCTAGCCCCTCGGTTGTGACGGTCAGATTTCTAGTGTTGGTTCTTCTTATACTGCATTGATTGACTCAGGAGCTACTCATTCATTTGTGTCTGCTAGAGTGATAAATCAGCTGTGTAGACCTAGTGTTTTGTATGCTAGGGGTTTTCAGACTTTGTTGCCAACTGGGGAACTAGCAGTCTCTAGGAGATGGATTAGAGCTTTACCAGTAGAGGTAGATGGTAGGGAGTTGTCTATTGATCTGATTGAGCATAGGATGGATGACTTAGATATGATCCTAGGGATGTATTGGTTATGGAATTATGGGGCGATGATTGACTGCAAGGATAGGATGGTGAATTTTGAACCAGAAGGGGAGGTACCCTTTGTATTTGTGGTTACAGTTGGTAGACCACGAGTATCTATGATTTCAGCACTGAAGGCTAGAGACCTGATGCAGGAAGGTTGCATAGGATTCCTAGCGAATGTTGTGGATACCTCTAGGGTTGTGTCGGTTGGACCGAGGGAGACCAGATTGGTATGTGAGTTTCCAGATTTATTTCCAGCAGATCTGCCAGGGTTGCCGCCGCAGCAGGAGATTGAGTTTGTTATTGAGTTGGTGCCAGGGGCAAAGCCAATATCTAGGACACCTTATCGAATGGCTTCGGCAGAGTTGAAGGAGTTGAAGATTCAGTTGTAGGAGTTATTGGATTTGGGGTTCATCAGACTGAGTTTCTCGCAATGGGGTGCTCCAATGTTGTTTGTCAAGAAGAAGGATGGATCTCTTCAAATGTGTATTGACTACAGGGAGTTGAATAAGCTGACCATTAAGAACAAGTATCCACTGCCTAGGATCGATGATTTATTTAACCAGCAACAGGAAAGGACAGTGTTTTCTAAGATTGATCTCCGGTCAGGTTACCATCAATTAAGGATTAAATAAGAGGACATACCAAAGACTGTTTTTCGCATGAGGTATGGACACTATGAATTCCTAGTTATGTCCTTTGTATTAACCAATGCCCCAGCAGCTTTTATGGATATGATGAATAGGGTTTTCAAGGACTACTTGGACAAGTTTGTGATTGTATTTATCGATGACATTCTGGTGTACTCTCAGTCAGAAACAGAGCATGAGCAGCATCTACGTTTGGTATTGCATCAGTTGAGGGAGCATAGGTTATATGATAAGTTCAGCAAGTGCGAGTTGTGGCTACCACAAGATACATTTCTAGACCACATCATTAGTAAGGAGGGGATTCTTGTTGACCCAAGTAAGATAGAGGCAGTGAGAGATTGGCCTAGACTGAGCAGTGTTCCTGAAGTTAGGAGTTTTCTGGGATTGGCAGGGTATTATCAGCGGTTTGATAGAATTGACAAAGAAGAAGACAAAGTATGTTTGGACAGACAGATGTGAGAACAGTTTTAAGGAGTTGAAGCGGCAACTAATCACCAAGCCAGTGTTGAGTCTGCCAACAGATAATGAGAAGTTTGTAGTTTATTGTGATGCTTCCAACCAGGGTTTAGGGTGTGTGATGATGCAAGCCAGAAAGGCGATAGCTTACACATTGAGATAGCTAAAGGAGTATGAGCAAAGATATCCCACACCTGATCTGAAGTTGGCAGCGGTGGTATTCGTACTTAAGATTTGGAGACATTATCTATATGGTGAAAAGTGCGAGATATACATCGACCATAAGAGTTTAAAGTACTTCTTTACTCAGAAGGATATGAATATATGCCAGATATGATGGCTAGAGTTGGTCAAGGATTATGATTGTGATATCCTATACCATCCTGGGAAGGATAATCTAGTAGCTGATGCATTGAGTCAGAAAGGCCCAGGACAGTTATTCAGTTCAAGACAGATATCCGATAAGCTAGCGAAGGAGATGACTAGAGCGGGTATAGAGTTGGTGGTTGGTCGGTTAGCCAACGTCACTCTTCAGTATACACTCCTTGAGAGGATCAGGGAGGCGCAGGGAAAGGATTCCCAGTTGAGAGGTTACAGAGAGAATGTCTTAGTCGGAGCGGCTAAGGACTTTTCTATCTCGGAGATGGGATTACTGAAGTACAAGGGTCGAATCTGTGTTCCGGTGGATTATGATATCCGACGAGAGATCTTGGATGAATTGCATACCACTCCCTATTCCTTACATCCAGGTACGATGAAGATGTACCAAGATCTAAGAGCTTTCTATTGGTGGTCGGGTATGAAGTGGGACGTGGTGGATTATGTGGCCAAGTGCTTAACTCGTCAGCAGGTCAAGGCTGAACATCAGAGGCTAGCAAGATTGTTGCAGCCTCTAGGGATTCCAGAGTGGAAGTAGGAAGATATTACCATGGATTTCGTGGTTGGTTTACCGAAGACCGTGGGATAGCATGACTCGGTGTGGGTGATTGTGGATAGGTATACCAAGTCCGCCCACTTTTTACCTGTCACGACGACTTATACTGTGGAGTAGTATGCCGAGTTATATGTGATGGAAATCGTTTGACTTCATGGGGCTCCGAGGGTGATAGTATCTGACAGGGACCCCACCTTCACCTCCAAGTTTTGGGAGAGTCTGCAGAAGGCTATGGGCATGCAGTTACGGTTTAGTATCGCTTATCATCCTCAGACAGATGGATAGTCTGGGAGGACGATTTAGATACTGAAGGACATGCTACGAGCCTGTGTGCTAGATTTTGGGGGATCTTGGAGCAAGTATCTCCCTTTGATTGAGTTCTCGTACAATAACAGTTATCAGGAGACTATCGGAGTGGCTCCATATGAGATGCTTTATGGGATGAAGTACAGATCACCTATCCATTGGGATGAGACAAGTGAGAGGAGTTATTTTGGTCCTGAGATGGTTCAGAGGACCAATGAGGCAATTGAGAAGATTAGAGCTCGAATGCTTGCCTCCTAGAGTCGCCAAAAGAGTTACTCAGACCTGAGACGCAGAAGCGTGGAGTTTCAGATCGGTGACCATGTGTTCCTTGGGGTTTCACCTTTGAGGGGAGTGAAACAGTTTGGTGTTCGGGGCAAGTTGATCCCTACGTTTGTTGGCCCCTTCAAGATTCTAGAACGGATTGGAGAGGTAGCTTACAGACTGGCGATGCCTCCAGCCTTATCAGGGGTTCATAATGTTTTTCATGTGTCCATCCTCTGGAAGTATGTATCAGATTTAACCCACGTATTGAGTTATGAGAATTTGGAGCTGGACCAGGATTTGTCTTATGAGGAGAAGCCGATTCAGATTCTCGACCGGAAGGATAAAGTCTTGCGGAACAAGACGATCGCCTTGGTGAAAGTGTTGTGGAGGAACAACAAGAGTGAGGAGGCGACATGGGAACTTGAATCAGAGATGCAGGAGCGGCATCCCAAGTTGTTCAGGTAATTTTGAGGATGAAATTTCTGTAAGGAGGGGATAGTTGTAGCGTCCCAAATTTGCTAATAAGGCTTAGGGCCTTGATTAGCATGCCTAGAAGGCAATAGGTGGTTTATTATTATATCATGTGAATTTTTATGAGTACGTGATTAGAGATGCATGTTTATGTGAATTAAATATGCATGTGGGCCCCGTTTGGTTATAAGGGGCATGTTGGTAATTTTAGCTCGTTGAGGGCATAAATGTGATAAATGTAATAATTGTGATATACTTGTGATATATCTGTGATGCACGATCCGAGACAGTCCTACGGAGCGGTGTAGCTAGAAAGTCACAACGGGGTCGAATACCTGACTCGGGGCGAGTCGAGGGGTATTTTGGATATAGGATCTTTTATGGGGTTATCGGGTTATGGAAATAAATATTTGGAGATATATTTGTGGTTAGAATGTTTAGGAGGGAATATTGGGGAAATTTACTATTTTGGCCTCGAGGACTTAACAAGATTTTGTAGATGACTAAATTGCCCTTGGGTTGTTTAAGGATAGAGGTTAAGCTTAAGGGGAAGCTTGGTCATTTGGTAGGGGTATTATTTGATTTAGATGACTTAAGAAACTGCTGGAACTAAGTAAAGGAAACAACTCTCAACTTCTCATCTCTTGGTCGGTTCAACACTTCTCTCTTTGGTGCATGATTTTGAGAGACTCTAACTAGGAGTCTAAGGCTTGGAGCTTGGAAGGGTGAGCTTTGGATGTTGAGAAGCAAGTGAAAGCTTGAATTCATCAGCTGAGGTAAGGAGCCTAACACTAAAATCCCTTGAGTTTCAGTTGAATTATAGCTAGAACTGTAAGTTGCATGTGAACTAGAATCTTGAGTTAAGTTTGGTTATGGGTTGAGTTTATATGACTGTTTTGGACTTGTTGTGGATCCTAGATGGTGTGGTATGGAAGTCCAAGCCTAATTTTGGGTTTAGGTGTTGAGTTGGGATGATTTTAGAAGGATTGTCTCGAAGGAAATGCAGGGAAAACTGGAGGTTTTCTGGGTTTGGAGGTGAGAGCCGCGGCCTAGGAATGGGCATGTTGTGGCCCGTGTGTGCGTGAGGCCTGGGGAGGTCTCTGATCTTGAGGCGTGTCGCGGCGCTTGGCTAAGCATGTCACGGCCCGTGTCTCTTTCCAGGGAAGCGATTTGCTTCTGTCTTGGAGGCATGTCGCGGCCCTAGTTCCAAATGTTGGGTGTCTTGTAGGTTTTTGCCTTGGGAACCTAATTATTACGGCTCGGGATGGATTTTATCACCCGGATTGGTAGAATTCAAAGTTCTGGGGAATTGAATAATAACCCAAAGTTATTTTATGGATTAGACCTTGATGGATGGACTTTGTTGATGCGTTGTGATTAGGGTTTCAGCGAGGCTCGGACTAGGGGATTGTGCTCGGGGCATCGGTGCTTGAAAAGATCGGGACACAGGTAAGAAAACTGTTGTACCAGTAGAGCAGGGCGAGGCCCTATAGCTTGCGTTGCAGGGCACAAACCTATATGATTGTGTTGCAGGGCGTAGCCCCATTGATTGTGCTTATGCATGTTTAAGTATTTGTTTAATTATGCTATGTGTGCATTTATGTGAATGGACGGCAAGAGCCGGGAACAGCGAGGGCCAAGAACAGCGAAGGTTGGGAACGACGAAGGTCGAGTACGACAAAGGGGTCGGGAGCAGCGTTTAGCCCGCAGAGTGCGAGTTGCCAGAGCGAGACCCTATAGGATACCTTGGATATCCTCATAGTGTAGACCGCGAACCCAGGGCCTGGTAAAGCGCCTGGGACGGCATGGTCGTATGTGTTTAGCCTGTTGGCGGCTTGATTATATGTTGAATGTTAAATATGTATATGTTATTTGCTTGTGAGGGTTTTCTTGCTGGGCTTCGGCTCACGGGTGCTCTATGGTGCAGGTAAGGGCAAGGGGAAATTCAACCAACCATGTGTACGGAGAGCGTGAAGCGGCGCGTACATGTTTAACCTGCCTGGCTACCACGACCAAGGGTATTTTTGGGAGATGGTTGTACTAAACCTAGATTTTGTTGTTTAGCCGACTTTAGTTATATATTTGAGTTGTAAATATTTCTAAATAGTATTTTGGGATCCCAAATGTTAAACGCTTTTTGATTTGCAACGAATGGAATTATTTTCAAAGTATAAGACTCTGTTAAAGGTTTAATTACACTTTTGACTTAAAACCTCGATTAGCGAGTTAATTGAACGTTTTAAACTCACTTAGTAACGGTTCTAAGGTAGTAGGGTGTTACACGAATTTCCCAAATTTTCTTACTTTGAGAGAAATTCATAAACTGATTTTTTTTTCTTTTTATTTTTTTTCTTATAATGATACTACACTCTCCCAAACTTATTTCTGTGTATTTTCAATTGGAGTGTAGTTCATTTTCAATATACTTTTTTCTCTCAATTTTTCTTATTCTATTGACACAAATTTCTAAATATAAACCTCATTACAAACCATCTCCCAATCACTTTTCATATGCTCATAGTATATCAAAGGGAATGACAAATAACAAAGTTTCATATAAGCTCAAAATTAGTGTCAAACAAAAAGAATCAAAATGGTGTGAAAATAGGTAACTCGGGATTTAATAAATCAAGGTTAGCTTGAAAGGCTCCAACATTCCAAAGATTTGCCTAAATCATCTTCCTAGGTATGGATCATCTAGAATTTTTTCTCAAATAGCAAGCAAACAAGTTCTAGGATAATACAAATTTAAATTTGTATTTTATTATATTTTAAAAATTCAGCAAGCATAAATAATATTCAATCACACAAAATTTATTAAAAATCATGACTCTCAGTTATTTAAGTGCACAAAGTAAAAAGTGAAAGAAATATTCAACCAAGCACATGGATTCTTATAGCTTCATTCCCATTCAATTTATACAACATATCATTCAATATATTGTCATTGGCTAATCATTGTCAACTTGATTCAACAACACTCCAAACAAAAACTAAAGAAAACATAAAAATAAAAATAAATATAAACCTAGAAAAACTTAAACAAACTAAGATATCTACAATGAGAAAAGCAATAAAAATCAAATCCCTTCCCCCCAATCTTAATCTAAACATTGTCCCCAATGTATAAATAAAAGAAAAGGAAAAGAAAAATTCCTTGTAATCCAATGCGTTGCTCCATTGTAGTGACATTCATTTCTATCCTCTTTAGGTCGCAAATACAAAGTTATTCGTCGATGCATCAATAAGTGGTTTACGCCCATAATAAGTGTCATACAAGACAACTTGAAGGTTGTCATTATGAATGCCCTCAAGCTTGGCTATATTTGGAATTGATGAGCTCCAATGTTCAACTTGACTTTCTTTGGAAATATAAGCATGATGGATGCCAAGGAATGATGCTAATGGAGGTGGAGATTGTGATGGCCAATAAGGATCGTCATATGTGTACTATTCCATTACCATTAGCTCACTATATTGAGGACCGAGTACTTGTTGCATGAAGTGTGATGGTGGATTCAACCTTTCTTCACTACTTTGCTCAAACAATTTATCCACATCTTGGGTAGAGATAGCATTCAATAGTAATATTTTCTCTCCCTTTTCTCCATTACTTTGGATTGAAGAGGGCTCCATTTGATGTTCAAATTCTTCCATTGGTAGCTCCATCTCCTTACCACTCCCCAAATAAACCTATTCACTTTGTGTTTTCCCCCTTGAATTTTCCAAATTCCTCAAGGATTAAGCTTGGCTTTGAGTTAAGGCATCATTTTTAGCCATATACTTCAGCATAAATACCCCAAATGAACTTGATTGAGCCGCTTGCTGAAGTTTCTCTTCTATAATTACTTCTTGAAAAACATCCCAGTTTTCCTCATTTGGTCCTTGAGTGCAAGTTTTAATAGTGGGCTCCATATTGTTATAATTGCTCTCCCACCCTTGGTTGGCCATTGAATAATTCAAATACCACTATTCATTGTATTTCACCATGTCTTCCAATATCCAATAGGCTTCATCCATGGATACTTTGTAGAAATTGGTGGTACCATCTCCTCTTTCTACCCATTCTCTTGCTTTGACGTTCAACCCATTGAGGAAGACCTCTAATTGACACTCTTTGGATAAACCATGGAATGGGAACCTCATTAGCAAAGCTTTGTATCTCTACCATGCCTTGTATAAAGGCTCCAAGTCGTGTTGAACAAAATTCATGAGGACTTGCATATGAGATATCTCAAGTTCCTCGCAAGACAAACAACAAACACAGAAAAAAAATATATAAAAAATAATAAATAATAAAAAAAACAAATTAGAATCAAACTGATTTTATTGATATTAATAAAAATAGCCCCTGACTGTTACAGGGATACATAGTTTCTTAATGGTGGATTAGCTTCAGCAGCATCAGCAATGTTATTTACACCATTATTCAGAATTTGAGTCACTCTCTCTAACCATTTCTGCCTTCTATTTGTCTTACAGGTCTTTTCAATTTTAGGATTAATAGGTACTAGTGACTTCAATCCATGACGTAGCATGTACTAATTGACCCTGCAACTGAGAAACAGCTAGAGAAACACGTTAGAAAAAAATGTTAAAGAAAAGCCAAAGTAAAACAAGAATCAATTATATTTGATATTGATTAAATAGCCCCGACAACAGCGCCAAACTCATGATAGCAAAAATATAATGTTGAAGTATACGCAATCGATTCAAGTAACATAGTTAGTAAATAAGAATCGTTCCCACGGAGACTATCAAACAAGTACCAATAATCAATTCTAACCTTCTATTTAGTTGTCGAAAATAGAATGATTTTTAACTTAAAATTGAAATAAACTATGCAATTATAAAGATTGATTCAATAATTAAAAACCTAGGGTATTAAATTCATCAACTTTACAACCTATTAATCTTACTAATCAGTGCATATAATTCTTCAATTTCTATCCTAATAGCGGGTTAACTAAAACAATCCAAATTCTTTTTCAAGATAAAAAGATCTCAACCTATAAGCAAACTTTCTACATATCTGTTAAAAGTTTTAACATATAGCAAGCACGAAGCATAGAAACCCTAAACGCTACACAAACCCTATAGGTAATATCGTCCTACATGAAATTTATGTCTATATGATTATAGAATATTCAATTCTCCCCTCTTGGATCTCAAATAAAAATCATAAATCATGAAAATAGTGATCAATTATCCACACGCATTAAGAAAAAATCATATAGATAAAAGACAGAAGAAGAATAAATTATATAAACTTCATTGAAAATTAACAAATATCCAAGTGACTATATTAAACCCTAGAACAGATGTTTAGTTCATATCAAACATGATTTAAATCATAAAAAAATTGTTCTGAAACATAAAATTAAACTACTAAAAACTAAGAGAAAAGTGAAGAAAAATAGATCAATAATGTTGAACAGCTGCTAATCCCGAATCACAAAATTCTTCTTACGAATGACCTGAAAAAATCGTACTTAAACACATTTTTTCAAATTTTAGTGAGGCGGGTTGTGACTTGCCTATCGTGGTCCGCCTCTTTTTTTGTTGATTCCTTCCTCCTCTGGAAACTCAGGCGTCGCGACTTGTAATGCCCTAATTTCTCATAGATTACCGAGAACACAGCGTTGGGTCATAATCGTAAATATTGCTCTTTTATTGAATAAAAACTTTAAAATAAATACATGGATCCATGGTTTTACAAAAATAAAATAATTGTCTTTAACATAAAAATGAGCAACATTTAAATAAAAAATTTAAATAAACAAGTTTTAATAAAAATAGGCCCGCTTGATCTTCCTCGACTATATGGTCCCCACGAGTAAATCACGAAGCTCTTAGGTCCCCACTCGCCACCGGCCTGTCTATCCTTAATTACCTGAAATAACAACATCATAAGGAGTGAGCTTCTAAGCCCAGTAAGGAAAATACATACAAAAGTTAGTCATATAATCATATAGTCAAACATATCATAAATTTAACAAAAGTCATACCAAAACTTTTTTATACTAATCATACAACAATAAACCTTAGGACATATCATAATCATAATCTAAGTCATAGCCATAAATCTTAAGTCATAGATCATAAATCATAGGTCATAAATCATAATCATAACTATAGAACATAATAACAAGTCAGATATAATAAAAAGATAAGTGTTTATACAAGGGTGGCAATTAATCCTTGGACAAAAGTCTGTCATACACTGGACATCACTTAGGACACCTTAGGTCCAGACCCACTTACTGTAACGCCCTGGGTAGCCAAGACCGTTACACTGTGTATTTATAAAGTGCCAGACTTGCTAACCAAGTCATTTAAATAAAATCGTGTTATTGAAACTATTAAGGAACTAGGGTTGAAAGCGTTTTGGTTTCAAAAGCCACATTTTCATTAATAAAAAACATTGTTTACTTACACGGGATCCCAAAAATATCAGTTTAAAGGCTGTTTACAAAAGTTACAAGGTTCAAATACATTAACCAGCCATACTAAGGCAAAATGAGCAGTTAGGTTGATCCCTGTCCTGACTCACTCCTCGACCATGGTGATAGAACAGCTGGCTATGTACATTTCACCTCGGAGCTCTCCACCTCAGGCTTGGTCCAGTTTGCCCTTGCCTTTACCTGCACCACGTAGCACCCGTGAGCCAAGGCCCAGCAAGAAAACACAACAACAACAGAGCATGAACAATTAACAGACAAGTCAGCACCTCACATTGCATCACGTATACTCAGATATATCATCAATCAGTATAATAAAGTATTCCACATACTAGGCATTTTAGTTCATAATATTCACAATTCACAAACGATAACCAGGGCTAGCGCCCTCAGGCCGCTCCCTCCGTTATCCCGTTGTTCTTGGCTCCTAGTGGCCAATTCGCGCCCTGTGCGCTAAAATCATGTACGGCACTCTTAGACTGCTTTTACATGTCCCATGGCGTAATACCAACGTTGACACGATATATCTTTCGGGAGCACTTAGTCCCATCACAATCATACAACCGGGTGTAGTTTTCTTACCTTTCAATTCACTAGTTCTCGATGCCTCAAAGCCGCGAGCACGGTCCTCTACCTCAAGCCTCTCCAAACACCTAATCACAACACAAATGAAACTTCCTTTGTCACTAATCAATCCAAAACTATTTCCCGGAACCAATCCCACACTTTCGGAACCCCCAAATCCCTAAAACAATGCACCGAAGGCATCCCCCGAACCCCCGGAGCAAAGGCTCAAAATTGCAAAATCCCATGTCCTGAAATTGGCCTAGCGCCCAGCAAGTCAGAGAGCACACACCGCCCAAAAATAGCCTTGCGCCGCGACGCTCCTTCGCGAGCCCAGAATTCTAGGTTTTTCCCCTGCGTTTTCCCGAACCCAAATCACTCCAAATCACCCCAAACTTATACCTAAGCCCCAAAACCAACTCAAAACCCCAAATAAACCTCTCAACAACCTACAAACATCATCATCTAGCTCAGTTATACTACCATTCACAGAATTCATACTTAAATTTCAGACTCAACACTTAAACCAAAACTTGAGAAAAAGTACAAACCAGACCTCTAAATCCCTAAATCATAACAGCTACGAGATTACAAACATGTTGAATACCCTTACCTCAATCAGAAATTCAACTTGAGCTTCCTCCAATCCAAGCTTTAAACTGAGTTTCCCCTTGACAAACCAGCTGAATTTTTCATGCAAAACAAGCCATGGCTATCTTTCAATTCCTTCCAAAATCAATTCAAAACTTTACAAAACAGGGACCAAATCCTTACCTCAGTATAAACCTTGATATGTGCTTGATTCCCCACCCTCAAGCCCTTTACTAGCCTCAAAGAACACAGCTCAACTCCTCTTCCACTTAGCCTTCTAGGTTCTTGATTCTCCCTTTCCTTCTTGATCTTTCTAGCCTTCCAAGTCTTAACTTCAGTTATACTTAGCATAAAAGAATCGTATACATCCTTTTCCCTCAGCCAAAACCATCTATACCACTGCCAAAAGACTACCTTAGCCCTCCACTAATATCCCTTCCTAACTAAACCTCAAGGGTATATTTGTCCTTTTACTAGCTTTACAATTCTACCACTTCTCCAAAAAAACCTGTTACTCTCTATGGTTACTAACAGTTACACAAGTTGCCAAATCACCAGTTACCATTATCTAGCTTCCTAGGACCGTCTCGGCACGTGCATCGCATTGATATCACCACACCCACGTGGTACAATTCACATAGCATAATTATCACATAACATAATACACATAGTCATATAACATGCTTAAAATCATAATCATGCATCTTAATCATTAAAACCACACATAATTCCCATTATGCCCTCCAGGCACACTAATCAAGGCCCTTAAGCCTTATTAGTGAATTTGGGTCGTTACATTACCCCTTTATTGTACCTGAAATGTTAGGTCATACAAACATAAACTATATCATAAACTAGGTCATAATACTAAACTCCCAAATTTTCGTTACCAAAAACTGGAATATTGGAGACAAGAGCGGGATTGAAACTCCTAAAACCAAACATAAAGAAACCATAAGTTTCTAAAGAAATGAAGTTGAAGAGAAGATCTAAACCATCAAGATAAGAACTTACTGGAAACCTTATGTTTCAAAGGAATTGAACACCTAACCAAAAGTCACTATCAGAAGTTAGGATTTGAAGAAAAATGAAAGACTAATAGAAACTATAGTAAACTAAACCTTAAGATAATGAATACCTTGGATAGCTTAAAATCTCGATCTATACCTCGAACACTGATATCACACAAAAAATTACTTTCCAAGTGTTTATAAAAGCTTTATATTTGAAAGCTTTAACCCCAAAACCTAGTGTTTCTCTCTAGATTAATCTTAGTAGCTTGGAGGCTCTCAATTGTGCTTGAAGATGAAGAAAAATGGCTGAGTACTAGGTTCTATTTATAGAGTTCAAGGAGTGAAACTAACTCCCATTTCAATGAATAAATAAATGATTAAAAATTGAATAAATTTGAATTATTTATTCATCAGATGCCAAGAACTTGGTAAAAAATGTTTAGGAACGAGTCAAGGTTGTTAAGGGTTTTTTCTAGTTCAGAATTCTACGAAAATTCAAAATTGGCCACAGCAGCCGATATATCGTCTAGGGTAGGCGATATATCGCCCCTACCATGATACCGAGGGTCCGTGGTTTTGTTCGTGCAAAGTCGACGTGTTTTCCGTATCAATCATAGGCAATATATCGACCCTTATAGTTGCAATGTATCGACATACGCTGATATATCAAACACGTTTTTGCACATTTCAGGGTAATTTGAAATTGATTAAAACTACTTTGACTAAGTAAAACGTGATCCTAACAGATGCTGGAAGGTCCTAGAGCTTCTAGATCTTTCTCTTAATTAAACTATTCATCAAAAATACTTAAATCCTTAGTAATCATGCTTGTGACAAGTGTCACGCTCTTGATTATTCTATCTAAACCTTAGGTTATAATAAATAATATTCTTAGAACTATATTCAGTAATTAAACCTTATGATAAAATTAATATTTCTAAACTATAGGTTAAACTTATAAAATCCATAACTATTTCTATGAGTTTCTAACTGAAACCCAGCTTGAACCAATATCCACTAAAACTAAAATTCTACAGCTACTACTACTACTACTATCTAGCTAAGTAAAATTCTGGGACGCTACAATTCTGCCCTACTTAAAAGAATTTTGTCCTCGAAATTTACTTGCCAAACATCTCGGGATACTACTCCCTCATATATTCCTCCAATTCCCATGTGGCCTCTCTTTTTGTGATATTGCTCCATAAGATTTTAATCATAGGGACACTTTTGGACCTTAACACCTTAGTTCGCCATTCTAGAATGCGTGCTGGTCGTTCTTCATAATTGAAATCTTGTTTTAACTCCAGAGCCTTGTAATCGAGCACATGGGATGGATCTGATATATATTTTATCAACATTAATACATGAAAAACGTTATGCGTTTCAGCTAATGATGGTGGTAAAGCCAACTGATATGCTACATGCCCTACTTTGTCCTATATCTCAAAAGGACCTATAAACCTCGGGCTTAACTTTCCTTTCTTTCTGAAACGCATAATTCCCTTCATTAGAGAAACTTTGAGAAAGACTTGATTGCCTACTGAAAACTCAACATTTCGTGTCTTAGCGTTGACATAGCTCTTCTGACGACTTTGAGCGACAATCATTCTTTGTCTTATCTTTTCTACTGCCTCAGTTTCTTCTTTTACAGCCTCAGGTCCTAAATATCATCTTTCACCAACCTCATCCCAATGAAGTGGTGATCGGCATTTCTGTCCATATAGCATCTCATAAGGCACCATGCCTATTGTTGCCTGATAAGTGTTGTTGTAAGAGAATTCTATCAATGGAAGATACTTTCTCCATGATCCTAAGAGGTCTAAATCACACGCCCTCAGCATATCTTCTAATATCTGTATGGTACGTTCTGACTGACCATCGGTTTGAGGGTGAAATGTCGTACTTAGTTTTAGCTTAGTGCCCATTGCATGTTGTAGACATTCCTAGAACTTTGATTTGAAAACTAATCCTCTATCGGAGGCTATCGTCTTTGGAACTCCACGTAGTCTCACTATCTCCACTACATAAAGCTCTGTGTACTACTCAGCGTTATAAACTGTTCTTACCGACAAGAAGTGAGCAGATTTTGTGAGTCTATCTACTATCACCCAAACAGAGTCATGCTGCTTGGTGGTCCTTGGTAATCCCGTCACGAAGTCCATCACTATATCTTCCCATTTCCATTCGGGAATCTCTAATTATTGCAAAGTTCCAGCGGGTCTTTGATGTTCAGCCTTAACTTGTTGACATGTAAGGCATTTTGCTACAAATTTTGCTATGTCTTTCTTCATCCTCGGCCACCAGTACATTGTCTTGACATCGTTATACATCTTGGTCGATCTCGGGTGAAGTGAATATGGAGTAGTGTGCGCTTCTTTCATAATACTTTCTCTTAATTTACCACTTTCGGGCACACATACTCGGTTCCTATATCGTAGCGTGCCTTCTTTTGTCAAGGAGAAATCAGCATTTTCTGAGCTTTGTAATGTTGCCTTCATCTTAAGAAGAAACTCATCCTCTTGTTGTTTCTCCTTTATTTCCTCCATTACTGTTGACTTGATTGTGAGGTCAACTAGTTGTCCAGTTATTAGCTCAATTCTGGACCTCTTAATATCATCTTGTAAGTGTTGAGCTATCCCCTTAGGTGTTGACAAGCTTCCGTAACTCCGCCTACTAAGTGCGTCTGCCACAACATTAGCCTTTCCCGGATGATACAAGATCTCACAATAATAGTCCTTTACTAACTCCAGCCACCTTCGTTGCCTCATATTGAGCTTCTTTTGCGTAAAGAAGTACTTTAGACTTTTGTGGTCCGTATAGATTTCACACTTTTCTCCGTACAGATAGTGCCTCCAAATCTATAGAGCGAAAACCACCACTGTTAATTCTAAGTCATGGGTTGGGTACCACTGCTCGTACTCCTTTAGCTGTCTCGAGGCATATGCAACCACTCTTTCATCTTGCATCAAAACACATCCAAGTCCCTTATTCGATGCGTCACAATATACTACAAACTTGCCTTTATCGTTTGGGACGCATAGAACTGAGGTTGATATAAGCTTTTCCTATAACGTTTGGAAGCTTCTTCACACTTCTCCATCCATACAAATTTTTGTTGCTTCCGCGTCAAATTTGTTAAAGGTGTAGCTATTCTGGAGAACCCTTCAACAAATCGTCTATAGTATCCTGCCAATCCTAGAAAACTTCTCACCTCCATGGCACTCTTGGGTTTGGGCCAGTCCTTTACTGCTTCAATCTTGGCTGGATCTACTTCTACGCCATTTTTACATACAATGTGCCCTAGAAATGCAACCTTCTCTATCCATAATTCACATTTCTTAAACTTAGCGTATAACTGATGACTTTAGAGTCGTCCCAATGTCAGTTGCAGGTGCTCGTCATGCTCGACTTTCGTCGTTGAGTAGATCAATATGTCATCTATAAACACCACAACGAACTTATCCATGTAATCCTTAAATACACGATTCATAAGATCCACGAACACAGCTGGTGCATTTGTTAAGCCAAAAGACATCACTTGAACCTCGTAGTGTCCATATCTAGTATGAAAGGTCGTCTTTGGGCTATCTTCTTCTCGTACTCTTAGCTGATGATACCCTGACCGCAAATCTATCTTCAAGAATACCGTAGATCCTTGTAGTTGATCAAGAAGATCGTCTATTTGAGGTAAAGGGTATTTGTTCTTGATCGTCACTTTATTCAGTTCTCGATAGTCAATGTACATCATCATACTCTCGTCCTTCTTCTTGACAAAAAGCACTGGTGCTCCCCAAGGCGAATAGCTTGGTCAGATGAAACCCTTGTCTAATAGCTCCTACAGTTGCATCTTTAACTCCTTTAACTCGGTAGGTGCCATTCTATAGGGAGCTTTCAAGATCGGTGATGTCTCAGGTGTCAATTCTATTTCAAACTCAATTTCCCTACTCGGAGGTAATCCTGGTAGATCTTCTGGAAACACCTTGGGAAATTCGCATACAATATGTACATCCTTTGGTTCGAGCTGTGTCTCTCGTTTTTTGTCCACCACACTAGCTATAAATGCCTGGCAACCACTATTGATTAATCGTTGAGCTTTGAGAACTGAGACTATTGGTATGAGAGTTTGGGAAACTTCTCCTTTGAAGGTGAGCTGCTCTCCGCCTTCTGTTTGAAAGTTGACTGTCTTACCCTTACAGTCTATCGTTGCCCCATATTTTGCTAACCAGTCCATGCCTAAAACTATATCATAATCTTTAAGATCTAACTCGATCAAATATACTAGTAATTATCTTCCTTCAATTCTAACTACAACACTATGCACCCCTCTACTAGATAGCATTCTTTCCACCGAGGGTAACTCCGTGAAAAACTTATCTATAAAAAGTTTGCATGGTCTATCTAAGCTATCAATCATATTCATGAAGACAAAAGAATGTGTAGCTCCCAAATCAAATAAAACATTCCATAGTTTACCGGAGATAGTGACCTGACCTGTTACCACTGTATTACTAGTTTCTGCTTCACCTCTAGTAAGAGCAAAAACTCTGGCTGGCACAAAAATGTCATCTTTCTTTTGATCCTTCAAATTTAGGCAATCCTTTTTAATGTGTCCTTCTTCTCCGCAATTGAAACAACCTTTTGTCTTATATCGGCATTCTCCCAAATGCTTCCTCTTGCAGATAGGGAACTGGGGATACTCCACATAAGGCTTCTTATTCCCATTACCTTCTGATGTAGTCTTATTCTTCTTGTCGGCTTAATGATTTTGACCACCGTCATGTTTTCGTTTTTGGTCATTCTGTTCATTGTTATTCCTTTTGGCATCCCTTCTAGCCGCGCCTTCCTTCCAAATTCTTTCTTCAGCCTGCTCAGCTTCCAAGGCTACCTCTAATGTTTCTCCATAAGTGGTTATTCCCCAAATCAACTTTACTTCACGGGCTATCATAGGTTTCAGTCCCTTCACGTATCTTTGAATTCTTAGCGTCTCAGTGGGTACCATGTCCACCGCAAACTTAGCCAGCCTATCAAACTTCCTGGCATACTCTGTCACAGTCGAATTCCCTTGAGTAAGCGCAATGAACTCGTCCACCCATATGGCTAGAATCGCATGACTGTAGTACTTCTTGTTTAACACTTGGATGAACTCGTCCCATGTCATAACGTTCACATCCCTAGTCTGCTTTACTATATCCCACCAGATGCGGGCATCTTTCTTTAGCAAGCTTGAAGCGCATTAGACTCAATCTTTGTTTCCCAACTGCATATGTTCCAATATGGACTTCATCGATCGAAACCATTCTTCTGCTTCTATTGGGTCTGACCTGCCATTGAAGTTTGGTGGTTGTTGTTTTCTAAAGGGTTCATACACTGCCTCGTAGCGAGGTTTTGCCAACTGTAGTAATTGTGCTAGAGGAATGACTTGCTGCTCCACTTATTGTTGTTGCCCTGAATTTATTTGAAATTCTTCTTCCCTTCTCCTTAGCTCTACCCTAAGACGGGCATTTTCTCTTTCCAAATTTTCTCGAGTGGCAGCTGGTGCCTGCTCTTCCACTACATTGGGTGCCTCTGGCACTCCCGGGGCTGCTGGAATTTCTTCATATATGGGGGTGGTGGCTACTCCTCTTCCTTGCCCCTTCCCCTTCCTCGTCCTCTCCCTCGGCCTCTTCCCTGGCCATTTAGTCTTTTAGATCTTCTTGGTTCCTGCTCCATGTGTCTTTCTATTTCCCCAAAAGAGAAAAGTTGAAAAACCAAGACAAACAAAACAAGTAGAGGTTACAACTTAGCCTATTGTACTACTATCTATTAGGTCCATCTATCTATAAAAACTACCCTATTACAATTAAGTCCAACTCGGGTAAATGGGCCTTAACAATTGAATCTTCCATGGAGGAGGGTTGGGTTCAGTATATCGTACCCACTACTAAGGCCCTTTAACTTCCACTTGGACCCAAATGATGAGAATTTGAACATTTGCTTTATAAATTGTTATCCATTTTAATTAGATCCAATCTAATAATGCAAAGCAAATGGGCCTTCACAAATGGGCTAACCCATAAGAGAGGAATTTAAACTTTATACTTTCCATTGAATCCAAGAAATTTCTTAACACTTACTAATCATTGAAACAATAACAATAGCAAATAACATGTTTTATATATAAAAAAAGCAACTAGTGAAAATATTCTAAAACAGCATATAATAAAAATTAATGATGTGTTCTTATATGCGTCTAATCCTCCACATCGGATCCATTGTCCTACTCAGGGTCTGGTATTCTTCTTATAGCTTTATCCTTCTAACCACACTTGAGTCCATTGGGCTAATTTCTGAAAAAATAACACAAGAAAGACATTACAAACACATTTGGAAAAAAATGTGTATACTTACTTGGTAACGAGTAAGTCCTTTGTAGCTATCGTGTGTATTTCGTGGGAACGATCAGGACCAATATAGCTGTGGGCTCTGAGACCACCTGTAACGCCCTAATTTCTCATAGACTACCAAGAACACAACGTTGGGTCATAATCGTAAATATTGCTCTTTTATTGAATAAAAACTTAAAAATAAATATATGGACCCATATTTTTACAAAAATAAAATAATTGTCTTTAACATAAAAATTAGCAACATTTAAATAAACATGTTTTAATAAAAATAGGCCCGCTTGACCTTCCTCGACTATATGGTCCCCACGAATACATCACGAAGCTCTTAGGTCCACACACCACCGGCCTTTCTATCCTTAATTGCCTGAAATAACAACATCATAAGGAGTGAGCTTCTAAGCCCAGTAAGGAAAATACATACAAAAGTTAGTCATATAATCATATAGTCAAACATATCATAAATTTAACAAAAGTCATACCAAAACTTATTTATACTAATCATACAATAATAAACCTTAGGACATATCAAAACCTAAATCATATCATAATATAATCTAAGTCATAGCCATAAATCTTAAGCCATATATAATAAATCATAGGTCATAAATCATAATCATAACTATAGGTCATAATAACAAGTCAGATATAATAAAAAGATAAGTGTTTATACAGGGGTGGCAATTAAGCCCCAAACAAAAGTCAGTCATACACCGGACATCACTTAGGTCCGTCATAAAGTTTTAGCAACCGAGCCTACCAGACATAGTCTGTCATACATCATTGGACACCTTAGGTCCAGACACACTTACCCATTTATTGTACCTGAAATGTTAGGTCATACAAACATAAACTATATCATAAACTAGGTCATAATACTAAACTACCTAATTTTTCTTACAAAAAACTGAAATATTGGAGACAAGAGCGAGATTGAAACTCCTAAAACCAAACATAAAGAAACCATAAGTTTCTAAGGAAATGAAGTTGAAGAGAAGATCTAAACCGTCAAGATAAGAACTCACCGGAAACCTTATGTTTCAAAGGAATTGCACCTAACCAAAAGTCACTATCACAAGTTTGGATTTGAAGAAAAATGAAAGAATAATAGAAACCATAGTGAACTAAACCTGAAGATAATGAATACCTTTGATAGCTTAGAACCTCGATCTATACCTTGAACACTGAAATCACACAAAAACTTACTTCCCAAGTGTTTATACAAGCTTTATATTTGAAAGCTTTAACCCCAAAACCCTAGTGTTTCTCTCTGGAATAATCTTAGCAGCTTGGAGGCTCTGAACTATGCTTGAAGATGAAGAAAAATGGCTGAGTACTAGGTCATATTTATAGAGTTGAAGGACTGAAACTAACTCCCATTTCAATGAAT
This sequence comes from Humulus lupulus, assembly GCF_963169125.1. Taxonomy (NCBI): domain Eukaryota; kingdom Viridiplantae; phylum Streptophyta; class Magnoliopsida; order Rosales; family Cannabaceae; genus Humulus; species Humulus lupulus. Next base: position 36,311,938 of record NC_084796.1, on the reverse strand, counting down.
AAAGAAATGATTAAAAATTGAATAAATTTAAATTATCTGTTCATCAGATGCCCAAAACTTGGTCAAAAACGTTCAGGAACGAGTCAAGGTTTTTAAGGGCTGTTTCTAGTTCAGAATTCTACGAAAATTCAAAATTGGCCACTGCAACCGATATATCGCCTAGCTTTCGTTCGTGCGAAGTCGACGTGTTTTCCGTATCAATCATAGGCGATATATCGGCCCTTATAGCTGCAATATATCGGCCTACACTGATATTTCAAACACATTTTTGCACATTTTAGGATAATTTGAAATTGATTAAAACTACTTTGACTAAGTAAAACGTGATCCTAACAGATGATGGAAGGTTCTAGAGCTTCTAGATCTTTCTCTTAATTAGACTATTCATCAAAAATACTTAAATCCTTAATAATCATGCTTGTGACAAGTGTCACGCTCTTAATTATTCTATCTAAACCTTAGGTTATAATAAATAATATTCTTAGGACTATATTCATTATTCAAACCTTATGATAAAATTAATATTTCTAAACCATAGGTTAAACTTATAAAATCCATAATTATTTCTACGAGTTTCTAACTGAATCCCAGTTTGAACCAATATCCACTCAAATTAAAATTCTACAGCTACTACTACTGCTGCTACTACTACTACTACTACTACTACTACTACTACTACTACTACTATTACTACTACTACTACTACTACTACTACTACTACTACTACTACTACTACTACTATCTAGCTAAGTAAAATTATGGGACACTACACGACTTGATAGACCAAGTCGTGACCCGCGTGGTTTTTGTTCTCTTCATCGAATTTCCTCTATCTTCATGCAAGCCGCGACTTGTAAGGGCAAGCCATGACTCCTTGTTCCAAATTTCTTGATTTTTCACTTTTTTTCACCTTCTTTTTCCACTAGAGTCATCCAAATATTCCTGGCTCTCCCTAATTCACATAAAATGGCCAAAACCTCCCAAAATATCCATTTTGGACATCAAATTCACTTCTTTCCTCTCCATTCACCAATTCATAGCAAAAACCTCAAAACAAAACAAACACAAGCATAATATTGTACAAAACTCACACTTTGACTCAAAACTAAGACTAAAACACACTCTAAAACTACCCTAAACTAGACTTATCATAAAGTAAAAGAAGAAGAGAAGAAAAACTACAATAAATATTAGGTCTTCAATCCTTCGTCTCCGCTGAGCATTTTCTTGAGTCTCTAGGATTCCCCCTTCAAAATTCGACATAATGATGCTTATATAGTTGCCCCATGTGTTATATGTGAAATACCACTTTCGCCTTTGCTAAAATGTCATTTTTTCTACTCACAGAATCGTGCACTGCGGCTCAAGAAAGAAGCATCGCGGTCCATCTTCGATAGTTAAAATTCCAATCTTCTTTGCCTTGACATGGGTTGCAGCCCTTAAATGATGGCGCGCCAACTCAAAGTGCCAAAACAATAGTGCCATGGCTCAATAGTCCAGCGTCGCAGCCCTAGTTCGATTTAGATTCTTGCCTTCTTTGTCTTCCACAACACCGTAACCCTTAAGGCACAACGCTGCAACTCAAAATTGCATTTTCATCAAAATTGTCATATTCCATCTTTAATGCCGTTCATCCATAAATCAAACTTCCCGAGACTTCCCAAGACTGCATCTTTGACCAAACCGACATCATTGTCCTAAATTTCGTGAATTTCTCTCCACATCCACTCCAATCCCATTGTGTATCGCTCTTCCTGAAAACACAAACAACACAAGCATAACACTGACCAAAACAACCTAAAATACTAAAAACACACCCTAAAACACCCTCTAAAATAGTACTAAAATAGAATTAACAATAATTTTCCTTTCCATTTCTTATTAATGTTAAATTTTCTTCCTTGACTATGATAGTAACTTTCTTTATTTTGCATTGCAGTCTGCTCTCATGGTTCAGCGTCTGAACAACATCGTCATGGAGTTGTCCTACGAGCTTAAGTGGGCTCAAGACAAGTTGGTAGCGATGAGGTTGAGCGTGTCAACTGAGGAGGTGGAGAAGCTTTGATCAACAGCCCGAGAGGTTGAGAGGCTCCAAGGGTTGGAGCAGAAAAAGATTGTTGAGCTCGAGGCGGCTCTCAAGGAGGAGAAAGAGGCAGTTACTGGTTTGGAGGCTGATTTAAAGAAGCAATTGGCTCTTCTTTTTGGAAAAACATTCAGAGCAGGCAGCGAAAATTGGCGTGGTGGGCCCATTTTTTATAGCAACAACAAAAATTAAAAAAATTCATCACTCATATAAACAGGTTATATGAACAAGAAAATAATCAAAAAACATAAACATACAATATTATTAATCATGCAACAAATATATAAATATACAATATATTTATATATAACATATAAACATACAAGAACATGAATTTTTACCTCTTGAAGTCTATCAAGTGTCCTTGAGTCTTTTTGTATACTTATCAATCTTCCTATCCAAAGCTTTGAGCACTCAAACTACGATCTTCCTGAGTGTTCTCTACACCTCAAGATGTGTGTGGGCACATAGAAAACATGGGTTTGTAATTTTATGAATCACAAGTATTTCTCAACACATCAGAACTTGGATTATGGCCTGAGAATGGCTAGAATAAAGAAGAAGAAGAAGAAGAAGAAGAAAGAGTTTTGTCTGACAAGAACTCTGAGAACTATTCTGAATTGTGTATTGTGTTGTATTGTGTTTGTGTGTTTTTTGTATCTCTTTTCTTCTTCTTCTTCTTCTTCTATATCATATATATAGAGATTTATATTACCTTATTATTCATAATAATAATAGTAATATAATAATAAATCATAATAATGATAGGATTTAATTTAGGAAAATATCTAACTTACCAAATTTGAAAAAACTATTTTCAAATTATTAAATAATTAAATAAATAAATAAAACAATATCAATACTGTTATACCCAGATTTCGAGCCATGGTAAACGTGACCTCGAAAGTTGGATTCGCAACAAATGGTCTCATAAGGATTGGAGTATGCCCCAGGATTGTATATCGAGCCTGCAAAGTACGATATATGACCTCGAATATGGTGACCTCGAAACGATCTCGATCTCGAAGGGTAGCTCCGAGAACACACTCATCCTCGGGGACGACTTCAGATCAGGGGTCTCGAGCTCGATGTACGTACGATCTCGAAAGACACGTGATCTCGGGAGATGTCATTAGCTCGCACAATGACGTGAGGCCTGGGATGCTAAAGCCTTAGAGATACGCGATAACGACCTTGAATATCTACAAGTATTATAAATATGAGATGTAATCCTCATTTATTAATGTAAATCCCCAAGAATCGTGGGATATTATTAGGTCAGTTATGCGTTTCCTGGTCTTCAGGGACGTTTCCTTTTATATCTAATTATAGGCATTTAAAGCCATTTATTTTATTCACAAAAGAGTAACTACCCAAAATATGTGGGATAGTATTCTGCATCCTTCTCTATAAATAGAGAAACCATGCACCATTGTAATGGACCGAAATTCTAATCCTTGAGAGAAAACTCTGAAGAATTCATGCTTAAGAATTTTCAGAGATAATCTTGAGATTAATAACAAAGACTCGTGGACTAGGCAGATTTAACTGCTGAACCACGTAAAAATCGCGTGTTTGATTTGTTTTATTTCATTTAGCCATTGTCATTCATTGTTTACGTGCTCTTCTTTCACTGTTTGACGAAAAACGGCGTCAACAGTTTGGTGCTTTCATTGAGAGCCTTAAGCATTCATCCCTAAAAGATTCATGGCTACAACCAATCAGAACACCCCTGATGAAAGCTACCCAAGGCGTCCTGGAAAACAACCAATGGAGAACCCGGATGCTGAGGAGAGAAGTGGGTCCTCCAATTCCCGGGGACCACCGCCTCCACCGAGGGATGAGGACATGTACTACAATCCTGAGCGTTACGTTCCTATTGTAGAATTGGAAAACCGACAATTGAAACAGCTGTTAGCAGAAGCCAACAAACGGAATGAGGAGTTGACTAGGATGGCCGCAGAGGCGCAGGTGGCTCAGCCCCCGCCTCCGCGCAAAAACCAAGTCCCTCCTCCAAGGGACGTGCATGTTCCTCCCCGGAGGCCCCGTGGACGTCCACGAAAAGATGCTGCCACAAGGAGGCCGACTCAACCTCCGGCACCAGCAGAGCCATCTGCTCCTCCTAGGCCCCAGAGGAGTACCCGAGCTCGGGTCCCGCCTAATCCACCTATGGAAGTGCCTGCAGGAACTGAGAATAACCGAGCTCCTACCGAGGCTCGGACTCAGGTTCCTGGTAGTGCACCGAACGCGACTGACCCATCTCGGGCAAATTCTGGACCCTCTAGGCCGAGGCAAGGGCGGCAGCCACCTTCGCCTATACGGTTCCCTTCGTCTCCCATAAGATATCCTTCACCTCCCCGCAGAAACGCTCAACCTGTTCGAGATCAGGATCAAGGGCGTATGGGGGATAGACAAGGACACAGGGAGACTTTCCAGGAGCGGAGAGGCGCACAATCTGAGAAAAGTCAAACGTCCCGGTCTTGCACTGCGGAGACGAGGCGACATGGGAAGAACCCATCGCGAAATGACCGATCGATGAGTTTCACCAGCGACGAGTCCGGAGAGACCAGGTCCATCAGTAAACACGACCGAGGTCGTAAAAATACTGGAAGCCGCAAGAATCGTCCTGACCTGCGAAATCATCTGAATCAGAGCAGGGGGAAGGGAGATCAGACAAATCCGGACCTAAGGAATCACCTGAATGGGCGTAGAGATCCCTCATGGAGACGCGAGTCTGGAATCATGATCAATGACTATCAATTCCAGACACCACTTAAGGACCCAGTCCAAGAAAGGATCGATCAGCTCGAAAAAGCCTTTAGGCTTTTAAAGAATGAACGAGGGAATGGTCGATATGAGGACTCTGACGAGGAGCTCGAACCGTTTGCTCCACATATTTCTAACACTCAATTTCCTCAAGGGTTCCGGATTCCTCACGTCCCAGCGTTTGAAGGAAAAACCGACCCATGCAGTCACCTGAGTACATTCAACACTATTATGAGAGCCAGTAACGTGGGTTACGAGCTCAGGTGCATGTTGTTTCCAACATCATTGGCCGGACCTGCCAAGAGTTGGTTCGAAAAGTACAAGAGACACTCGATAACTTCATGGGATCAGTTGTCTAGAGACTTCAAGAAGCAGTTCCGAGCTATGATGGGAGTCAGACCAGAGGCATCCACTTTGACTAACGTCCGACAACAGCCGGGCGAAACACTGAAAAGCTACCTGACAAGATTTAATCTAGAGGTCGCCCGAGCTCGAGATGTGGATGACAGTGGGCACCTGATGGCTATCCGAGTTTGTGTTTTAACCGGAAGTGCCCTTTGGGATGACATGCAAGGGAAACTGGTGAGGTCAATAACCGAGTTTAACAGACGGGCGCAGAGATTTGTCAATGTAGAGGAGGCGAGGTCAACGCTCAAGGCGACCTCGCAGACTGAAACTACAACGATAAACATTAACTCCGCCTTAACCTCGGCTGACCCAGCAGTTCCACAGCCTACCTCGGAGAATCCCTCCAAGAGGAAAAAGAGCGAGGGAAATAGCCCCGAGGCTGAAGGAGGAAAGAAAAAGAAAGGAGAAAGGTATTTCTCCGTATATAAAGTGCACACCGAGATCAACGAGTATCGGGAAAACATATACCTGGCTAATGAAAACCAGGTCCCCTTCAGGCGTCCGGACCCAATGAGAAATCAAAAATCCAAGAGGGATTCCAGTAAGTATTGCCGGTTCCATAGAGACACCGGACACACCACTGATGAATGTCGACAGCTGAAGGACGAGATCGAAGGGTTAATCTTGAGAGGTTATTTCTGGCAGTATGTCAAAAACCAGAGTACTGGACAGACTACTGCGAGTCAGAGAGTAGCAGCGCCTTCGACGACACAAAATAATAACTCCCGATCTCGGGAAGAAGACAGGCCCCCGCCGATAGATGGAGAGGACGTAATAACCATCTCAGGAGGGCCTCATCTCGCAGGAGGGGGCAGAAATGCTCAAAAGCGATACGTTAACGAGCTGAAGACAGGGGACGGGTCTCCTTATGAACCCGAACCTAGGGCACCAAAAAGCCAAAGGGTTGAAACACAACCGATAACCTTCACTGAGGAGGACGCATCTCATGTTCAGTTCCCTCATCATGATCCATTGGTTATTACTCTTTAGCTTGCCAACAAGAGAGTCCGCCGAGTTCTCATAGACAATGGGAGCTCAGTCAACATTCTTTATAAAGTGACCCTCGAGAAAATGGGACTCTCCCTTCGCGACCTGAAGGCATGTGCAACTACTTTGTACGGCTTTTCAGGAGAAGAGACTGTCTGTATGGGATCCATTGAACTCCCTGTGACCTTGGGAGACTATCCAATCTCGGTGACCAAGATAATGGAGTTCGTGGTGGTAGATTTACCATCTGCCTACAATGTACTGCTCGGGAGACCCGCCCTGGTTAGGCTGGGGGCAGTGTCATCTGTGAGGCACTTGGCCCTTAAGTTCCCAACCCCATGCGGGGTCGGGACATTAAAAGGAGATCAATTGGCAGGAAGGGAGTGCTATAGCATTTCTTTGAGGGGAAAAAAACAAACGAGCGCTCAAGCACTCGTTATTATACAAAATAAAGATGGGACGGTTTTATAAATTAACAAGGAAATCGATCCAAGGATTGAGGAGAAAGTTGACCTTGAACCATTGGAAGAGCTCGAAGAAGTTCAGCTCGACGAAGCTGATCCTTCGAAGAAGGTGAAGGTCGGAAAACACCTCCAAGACGAAGCAAAATAGCAATTAATTTGCTTTCTGAAGAAAAACTAGGATGTCTTCGCATGGTCACACTCAGACATGGTGGGGATAAGCCCGAATGTTGCGAGCCACGCATTAAACATAGACAAAAGCTTTCCCCCGAAGCAACAAAAGCGAAGACAGCTGGACGAGGACAGAAAGAAAGCATTAAAGGAGGAAGTTGACAGATTAAAAGCAAACCATTTCATTAGGGATGCTTTTTACCCTGACTAGGTAGCCAATCCAGTGTTGGTCCCAAAGCCCAATGGGACGTGGAGAACCTGTATTGACTACTCGGATCTCAACAAGGCTTGTCCAAAAGACTGTTTTCCGCTGCCAAGAATTGATCAGCTCGTGGATGCCACGGCGGGGCATGGCTTGATGTCATTCATGGATGCATATTCTGGATATAACCAGATTCCCATGCATGCCCCCGACCAAGAACATACAAGCTTCATCACAGATAAAGGCCTATACTGTTATAATATTATGCCGTTTGGGCTCAAGAACGCTGGAGCTCCATATCAGCGGCTCGTAAACATGATGTTTTCAGAACAAATAGGGAACAACATGAAAGTTTATGTTGATGACATGCTTGTAAAGTCTCAACTTAACAAGAACCATGTTAATGACCTCGAAGAGTGCTTTGGCATGCTCAGAAAGTACAACATGAAGCTAAATCCTCAGAAGTGCACTTTTGGGGTATCTTCGGGAAAATTTCTGGGTTTCATTGTCAACTCTCGTGGAATCGAGGCTAATCCTGACAAAATAAAGGCCCTGATTGATATGCCTTCACCTCGGAAGCATAAAGATGTCCAAAGCTTGACTGGCAGGATGGTCGCCCTGAGCAGATTCATCTCGAAGTCAACGGATCGTAGCCTTCCATTTTTCAACTTACTGAGAGGAAGTAAGAAGTTTGAATGGACGGAAGAGTGCGAGCTGGCATTTTAGGAGCTCAAAAGACACCTCGCTGAACCACCCATCCTGTCAAAACCCGAAACGGGAGAAGTATTGTACCTATACCTCTCAACCACCGAACACGCGATAAGCGCGGTGCTCATTCGAGAGGAAGAGAGGGTGCAGAAACCCGTCTATTACATCAGTAAGAGATTACTGGGGGCAGAGTCAAGATATCCATTGATGGAGAAACTAGCCCTCAGTTTAATCCACTCATCTCGCAAGCTCCGCCCCTACTTTCAGGCACATCCCATCCATGTACTGACAGATCAACCACTTAGGCAAGTCCTGTCTAAACCAGAGGCGTCAGGTTGACTCCTTAAATGGGCTGTCGAGCTCGGACAGTTCGAGATCACTTACCATCCAAGAAAGACCATTAAGGCACAAGCCTTGGCAAACTTCATAGTGGAGTGCACTGGTATAGCCGACGACGAGGTGATAACCACGGCCCACGAGCTGTGGAAACTTTACGTCGACGGCTCGTCAAATGAAAATGGAGCGGGGGCAGGAGTTATTCTGATCACTCCTGCAGGGAGCAAATTTCACTCTGCTTTAAGATTTGGCTTTAAAGCATCTAATAATGAAGCTGAGTACGAGGCTCTACTCGCAGGACTACGAATAGCAAAAGAGCTCAAGGTCAAAGCTATACATTGCTACAGCGACTCCCAGCTCGTGGTTAATCAAATCTTGGGAGAGTACCAGGCTCGTGGCACAAGAATGGCAGCTTATCTGGAGAAGGCAAAATCCGCATTGGAGTATTTCGAGTTTTATGCAATCGAACAGGTTCCCCGAGAACAAAACTCAAATGCAGATGCCTTAGCTCGACTCGCCACTTCCGCCGAAAATGAAGAGCTGAACGTTGTTCCCGTAGAACACCTATCAGCACCCAGCATTACTGAGCCAGACGAGGAAGATGTGTGTATGATTGAAACAGAGCCGACCTGGATGAGTCCAATAGTTGACTATCTCGAAAATGGAATTCTACCAAAGGATCGGAACCAGGCTCGAAAATTGATGTATCAACTTCCTCGTTACACCATTCTGGACGGAAAGCTATACAGAAGAGGGTATTCCATGCCGCTGCTTAGATGTGTAACTTTTCCCGAGGCAAAGAAGATCATTGAAGAAATTCATGAAGGGTTCTACGGAGACCACACCGGGGGGCATAGCCTGTCAAAGAAGATCATACGCCAAGGATATTTCTGGCCAACCATTAAAACAGACTCTTTTGAGTATGTGAAGAAATGCGAAAAATGCCAGAGATTCGCCACGATACCCCGAGCTCCACCATCCGAACTGACCATGTTGACATCCCCATGGCCTTTCGCAGTATGGGGCATCGACCTCATTGGCTCTCTCCCAACTGGAAAAGGTGGAGTGAAATATGCTGTAGTCGTCGTTGATTACTTCACGAAATGGACGGAGGCTGAACCATTGGCAACTATAACTTCGAAAAAGATCCTTGATTTTGTGGTAAAGAACATCGTACGCTGATACGGAGTACCGAGAAAGATTGTATCCGATAACGGAACCCAGTTCGATTGCGACTTATTCACCAACTTTTGTGAAAAGAACGGCATAATAAAGAGTTTTTCATCAGTGGCTCACCCTCAAGCGAATGGTCAGGTCGAAGCCCTTAACAAAACTCTCAAGAGCTCTCTAAAGAAAAAGTTGGAGGAGGCAAAGGGACGATGGCCCAAGGAATTGCCTCAAGTCCTTTGGGGATATAGGACTACAGCTCAGACATCAACAGGACATACTCTGTTCTCTCTAGCGTACGGCTGCGAGGCAATGTTGCCCATCGAGGTCGAAATCCCGACGATCCGAACTCAGATTTACGATCAAAGTTCCAATCACACTCAGCTCGAAGAAACCCTAGACTTGATCGAAGAAAAAAGAGAAGAGGCTCAGCTAAGAAATGCTGCTTACCAGCAACGAACTACACGATATTTCAATAAGAGGGTTCGAGATCGAAAGTTCGGAATGGGAGATCTGGTATTAAGACGCGTATTCTTGGCAACCCGAGATCCAGCAGCTGGAGTGCTCGGGACGAACTAGGAAGGACCATACCAGATAGAGTCAGTCATCCGACCTGGTGTGTACAAACTTGCTAGATTGGACGGGAGCCTAATGCCGCGAGCATGGAATGGCGAACACCTTAGACCTTACTATCAATAGTGTAGGAAGTGTTGCCTGTAACCATGAATTTCTATCTTTACTAGTTTGTTTGTTTGTTTTTGAATTTCATCAAATAAAAGGTCTATTTTGTTCCATATGTAATTTCTTTTTATCTTTGCAATCTCTCTTAATTTAATAACCTATGGTCACACTCATAGGATATTAAGGGGGCATCATTGGTATATATACCATCAGATTAAAAAATAAAAAATATATATATATGAAGTATTTGGATATAACCAAGTACGCGAGCTTAGATAGTTCGAACATAACTGACTTATCAAAAAGATAAAAGTATTTGGAGATAACCAAGTACGCGAGCTTAGATAGTTCGGACATAACCGACTTATCAAAAAGATAAAAGTATTTGGAGATAACCAAGTACGCGAGCCTAGATAACCGAGTTATCAAAAACATATGAAGTATTTGGATATAACCAAATACGGGAGCTTAGATAGTTCGGAGAAAACCGAACTACCAAAAACCTAAAACGTTTGGAGTTAACCAGATGTGCAAACTTAACAGGTTTGGAACAGACCAGCCAAAAAACTAATCGATGATAAGTAGGAACCTAAACCTATTTCGAGATAAGTCGAGATCGAGGCTGGAATATCTTAAAAGATAGTTTCGAACTCTTAACCTCGGAACAAAAACTGAGGATGAGGAAAAATGACTAAAAAAAAAAAAAAGATATAACCAGATCATTCACATTACATACCATATAAGCACTTTTGAGTTCATGGTTAAAGTAATATCTGACCTTGATAAGTAACGAGGTCGGAAGCGGATAATTCGAATAAACTATGCATGAATGCATCGAATTTCGAGCCTAAATCCAAACTATGTATGAATAAATAAACATAACCGGTTCATCAATATAAAAATATGCAAAATATTTCGAGCCAAGAAATGTAAAGCATATAAAAGAATGGTAAAAGAAATTGTATCAGCCCCGTGGGCATATATTAAAATAGTTACAGAAATAAGGGGACGCAGCCCCGATAACTGATCTCCCCGAGGTCAGATTCAAGGAAGAGGAGTCTCCTTGGCCTTCTCAGCATCAGTGGCACCGGACCCCTCAGGACGAATAGCATGACTATCCTCCTGAGCTTCCTCCGAAACGGTGCCCGGAACAGCCTTTTCCTTCTCGAGCTGCTCAGCCTTCTCCTTCTCAAGCCGTTCAGCCTCTTCCTTCTCGAGCCGAGCATTCCATCGTTCAAGAAGCAGCGCCTCGTGGGGACCTAAGAAGCTGGTGTCCAGCTCTTCGTTATAAGCCCACATCCGGTACATGGCTGAGTCGACCGCCTTTTCCTTCTTTTCTTTGTACTCGGCAAGAAGGCGAGTTTTGGCATCCTCTATGATGTCGAAGGTGGCGGCCTTGTCCTCTTCAAGCTTCTTATTGGTCTCCCGAAGTTGGGTGTTATCTTTCTTTTGCTCCTCGAGTTCAGCTCTCAGCTTTCCGAGCTCCTTGGACATGTCCTCACGCTCCTTAACCACTGCCTCGAGCTTAGCATTCGACGCCTTCAGATCATCGTTCGCTCTAAGGTGGAGGTCCTTCGCCTCTTGAGCATGAGTCCTGCTCGAATGGATCTCGTTGTTCAGCTCGTAATTGAGCTGGCCAGTGAAGGCAAGAGCCTGAAAAAAGGAAGAAACCACCATTAGCCTCAGGTCAGTATGAATGTAAGCAAAAGGAACATAGAAGAATATTTACCGCAGCAGTGTGCTCGATACTCTTCTCTTAAAGAACAGTGCGGTCTCGGGTGCCGGTTAAGCACTGCCACTGGGGAGCTTCGAAACTGCCATAGCTCTGGCCGATCCGGGACATGAGATCCGAGATCAGAGTAGATCTGTGAGGTCCAGCAGCATTGTCCACCACATATGAGTCCATATGGGTGGAGATTGTTAGCTTCTGGACTCGAGAAGCAGAAGGTCTTCTGGAAAGTTGAGCAGAAGACGTTTCACCCACCACAGGAGGTTGGGACTCAGCAATGGCAGGGGCACCAACCAGCGAAGTCGGTGCAACCGCGGAGACGACGGCCTGCGAGGATGGCATTGTCGTGGAGGCGCTGGCCTGGATAGTCGACGCAGCAACAGAGCTCGAAGCCGGCGGGGCAAGGGGAGGTGTCTTCTTGGATCTCTTGGAGCCTTTGCCCGGCTGGCCGGTCTTCAGTGACCCCGCCCTAGGGCGTTTGCTCCTCTTGGCGCCTGCATTGTCGATAATGGTGTCGAGGTCGGAGTCCATCTCGCCTGCATAAGTCACAACATAGTGAGTCAGTAAAAGAAAAGTTTACATCAAGTTATTTCAGTATCATAGACATATAGAGTGATGATAGAAGAAACCTAACTGGAACTCTCCCCCGAGCTCGAGCTTGGGGACCATGAAATTCCCCTGTCTTCAGAGGAGGCGGGGGGAGTGCCTTCCCTATAAGTAGGTGATAACCTCGAGAGGTGCCTATAATCATTGGTCCCGTACTGCACAGCTATCCCATTCCACACCTCGTCCGTGGTGTACATGGTATCGTATTTCCCGAGCCCACTATCAAACCTATGGACACAGTCATCTACCCAACTCCATATGTAGAAGTGGTATCTATCCTGTGGGCACGAGACTAACCTATTGGGCCTGTGTTTTAGTAAAGTGGGGGACCACATTCGCAAAGTAGGAAGGGTTTTACCTCCATCCGAATCCGAGCTCGAGGCTTCGTCATTGGCCTCATTCCCCAATCGCGGACTCCTCAGGCGAACTGGGAGTGATGGTCTCCTTTCTCTCCTCGGAGGAAGGGCGCCTGTGGGCAGTGGCACTTCCTCCCAGCGTTCATATTTTTTACTAGACCAGTCAGAGGTTGACTGGCCCTCTCCCAACAACCCGCAAGCTCGGAGCTTGTCCTCATGCAATAGATATGAGAGAGATCTCCTGCCATAAGGGAGTCGGAGCAAGGCTTCTCTGTGCCTTTTCATTGCCTCATCGGGGGTGGGACGCTGGAAATTAGCTGAAAGGCGAGACACATTTCAACTAAATACGGATTTAAGAACTAAAGTCTCGAGCTCAGGAATAAAAATAACGAGAATACTTACGAATCCGCCTGAACGAATAATGCCGAGACGGGGACAGACCATCTGTCCAGAAGAAGGCCTTTTTGAAATCAGGTGGGTGGTTGGGAAGATCCCCAAAAACCTTCATCTCCTTGGGGTAGCTCGAGAGGTAGTAAAAACCATCCCCTCCCCGAGCTCGGGAGGGGTTACTTTTCAAACAAAAGAGATATAAAATCTCTTGAGGTGAGGGTCCTTTCCACTGCAGCTCGTGATACAAGGACCTCAGGGCAGACAGCACCCTGTACGAATTGGTGTTGAGGTGGAATGGTGCCAACCCAACAAAATCAGTAAAGTCTTTGAAAAAAGACTTCAAGGGCAGCAAAGCTCCTGCCCTCATGTGCTCCTGGCTCCATGCCGCGTATCTCACTGTGGCGTCGCGGCCGCCAGGAGCGAAACAGCTCCGTTCATGGCTGGTCGGAACTCGACACTTAAAGGCGTCTGACGAGCTAAGGCCATGGAAGGCCAAGATTTCAGATATTTTGCTGGTTGAGGTAACCGTGCTCCAGTAGAGCTCGGCCTCAAACATCTCCTTCCTCGGCTGCGAAGATGAAGTTTCCCCCATTAATGAAAATTGGAGTTCCCCTGGATGATACGCAACAGTGACTTTTAGCGCAGGGTCGAGGGGAATAGGCCTAGGTCCTGAATTGGGCTCCGGATAGATGGCCTCCCGAAGAACTCTTCTCTTCCCCTCGATGACTTCGTCTATCTGGCGGCGGTAGTGAGCTCGAATGTCTTCTTGCTCGCGTGCAAGCTCGTATTCTCTTATCCGACGTTGGTTCCGGGCAAAGAGCGATTCCGAGCTCGGAGATTTCGGCTCGTAAGGGACTGCCAGCAATGACCCCCACCGTCTTTCCAGATTCTGTGACATTTAGCGAGAAAGAAAAAATGGTGAGGGCCATGCATGCAAGAGTCACGAGCTCGATGGAATGAGCTTGGAGATTTAGGAACGAGACTAAATACTAAGACCCTTATTGAGGAGTCAGGGGCGTGTATTCCACGAAAAAGAAAAGGAGTGTGGATAATTTTTTGAAAATCCCGAAATTCAAGGGAAAGAAGAGTGGCGGTTAGCCAGGAAAAGCGTTTTTGGGTTTCGTGCATTTGTCAAAGCCCATGTTTTTATCCGAAAACTTAATGTACAAGAAACGCTGCCTAAGGGTTTCAAAACCCAGAAAATGGGAATCACACTCAAACGTTAAAACTAGGTATAAACCAGAGACGAACATCCAGAATGAAAATCTAGAAAGCATAAAAACCTATCGGTTCAAAACCTCCTATCGTATCATGCTAAGAACGTAAACTAGCACACACAGCAAGAACATTTTAAATGGAAAACAAAAACGGCATACTTACATAGTAATGGCGATTGCAGAGAGATTGTCGATTGAAGAAGAGGTTGCAGGAAAGAACTCACTGACTCGAACAGACCAGGATTCCTTTGCTTCTTTGGTCGAGAAAACATGCACGAAACAGGAGCTTTGCAAAGAGGTCTCTGGGCTTGTTTTTCTTTTCTTGCTTATGGCGAATGAAGATAAAAGTGAAGAAGATGAAGAGTGGGGTCTTGTATATATAGGCGGGGAAAAGGAATTAATCAAGAGTGTCGAATGAAATCCTCACTAGATCGAACGGATGGGGATCAATGACAAGAAGGCGCCGAAAAGTTGTCAGACGGACGATTGTGGGCGTGTTTCCAAGGTACTCAAGTACCTAAAGTAAGCAATACCCAGCTGACGCGTGTCCATTTTCAAGAGTGTATGACGGTACAGTTCTCAAAGAAAGTAGTTCAAAAGTTTCCTTCTCTTAGGATTCGAACAAATACTTTTGACGGGGCAAGATGTTATACCCAGATTTCGAGCCATGGTAAACGTGACCTCGAAAGTTGGATTCGCAACAAATGGTCTCATAAGGATTGGAGTATGCTCCAGGATTGTATATCGAGCCTGCAAAGTACGATACATGACCTCGAATATGGTGACCTCGAAACGATCTCGATCTCGAAGGGTAGCTCCGAGAACACACTCATCCTCGGGGACGACTTCGGATCAGGGGTCTCGAGCTCGATGTACGTACGATCTCGAAAGACACGTGATCTCGGGAGATGTCATTAGCTCGAACAATGACGTGAGACCTGGGATGCTAAAGCCTTAGAGATACGCGATAACGACCTTGAATATCTACAAGTATTATAAATATGAGATGTAATCCTCATTTATTAATGTAAATCCCCAAGAATCGTGGGATATTATTAGGTCAGTTATGTGTTTCCTGGTCTTCAGGGACGTTTCCTTTTATATCTGATTATAGGCATTTAAAGCCATTTATTTTATTCACAAAAGAGTAACTACCCAAAATATGTGGGATAGTATTCTGCATCCTTCTCTATAAATAGAGAAGCCATGCACCATTGTAATGGACCGAAATTCTGATCCTTGAGAGAAAACTCTGAAGAATTCATGCTTAAGAATTTTCAGAGATAATCTTGAGATTAATAACAGAGACTCGTGGACTAGGCAGATTTAACTGCTGAACCACGTAAAAATCGCGTGTTTGATTTGTTTTATTTCATTTAGCCATTGTCATTCATTGTTTACGTGCTCTTCTTTCACTGTTTGACGAAAAACGGTGTCAACAAATACAATATTGGTGCAGTTGGTACACACATGCTATATCCCTTTTTCAAGGATATTGCATTTGTTCTTTTATTTAATTATTTAATTAAAAATCAATCTGCCACAAAATAAGGTATTTATCTTTTTAAGAAAAAGATGACAACCATATTTCAAAATTTAAATTTAAAATTCAAAATTCAAAATTCAAAATTCAAAATTCAAATTGATGATCATTATTATCATCATCTTTTAAAATTAAATAAATCAAAAACTACTTTTGACTTACCAATTTTATGTTCTCCCACTCAAATAATAAAATTAATTTATTTACTTATATATATAATTCAAAATTTTATATATTTAAATTAATAAATATATTTTCGAAAATTAATTATTCAACCTCAATTATCATATAATTGTATACTTGACCCGAAGAATAAAATTCTTCTCAAATTCCCAAACTACAGTTATACCCTTGTATCAACTCTTACCTTGATATGGTGATGATAGAGCCATCGTGGGACCTATGGACCTATAATATCAAGCTCCAATAAATATTACATTATTAATCAAAGCTCTTTGATTAAATAATTATATTTATTAATCTCATGATTACTCCACTATAAATATGAGATTAAACTCTTGATAATTACAGACATATATTTATTGGGTACTGTATTAAAGAATAAAGTGTCCATTGATATAATCATTACATACAACGTCAATCCTATATTAATGGTTCATAATTAAATGGGAATAAAATTATTGTTTTACCTTTTTAGCTATATCTTGTTCCTAGAGTACCATTGACTTTACTAGTGAAGGTTGTATCACAACAAGTTTGCGACATTAGCGCGCATAACATTTTCAGTTCCAAAAGCCAACCCAATAGGGAACCATTATTCAATCTATAAGAAGGTATAGATTCCATATCTGTTAAACTACATCCCCAGCCATATACATCACTGAGTCCCCAATACAATTGTTCTTAGCCTGATCATTCTGACAAACCTTAACACATGAATCAAAGGATCAGAAGACATATATATGAGTTCATAGCAACCTCAGGATTAAGATCATCATGTATATGACCATCATTTGATGTGTTCGATTAATAATATGAAAATGTGTTTAAACAAGTATCAACATATCACATCTGGTCTAGTTCTACATACTCTCAGCATCCAAAGTACCTCCACTAAAGTGTCCTACTACACTAGCCACTCGGATCTAGGTCACGTGTATTCATAATACTAGTGGACCATACTAGCAATAATTAATCTAAAGATTCCATAACTTTATTTTACTGCGAACTGTTTTAAGTTTATTATCTTAATCTCGATCCTCTCATACCAATATGAGATTAAGACCACATAGATAAACTTTGGAATTTTCTAATATTTACTTAATATTATCAATATAATATCAGACATAGTCTATATATATATAAATAATAATTCAATTCAATTATTTATTTCATTTAAAATATTTGTCAACTACAATTGCTTTAAGGGCACTATTCTCAACAATCTCCCATTTTCCCTAAAGCTAATTGAGGCACCTCTTTCAATATGTCAATCATATTCTCCTGATTGATTTTGTCTAACAAAGTCTTTGTAACAGTTTTTGTAAGAAACTGTTTTGAAGTTATCTTCAAGATTATTACATCAATTATGTAAAATTCTCTTTAATTAAATGATACTTAATTTCATGTGCTTTACCCTCTCATGATTTCTAATTCTTCTAGAGTAGTTGTATCTCCATTGCTTTCGCAATGAGATACTTGTTGTTTATTCTAGTTTGAAAAGCTTTCCAAAATGACTCAGAACTCAACTAAATCAAATAACCTATTTAGCTGCTCGTAGCTATCACATTTCGGTTTTTGTGGTGTAACATACAAACATGAAATGTCTAACACATTTCTAGATTAATGTGTCTGTTCCATAGTTATGAAAGTTAATCAATCTTTGAAGATTTAAAATCAGTTCATCCTTTGGGATTTTAGGTCTCTGCCTAAATGCACATACATATAATCTCTATTATATTTAAGATACTCAAAATTAAGTCCTTAAAATTATTCAATGACTCAATCCATAATGGATTGACAAGTGCTGACTATTTGCACCGTTTAACTAATGTCAAAACATAAAAATCAATACATTAAACAATGTATCATTGAGTTTTAGGAATACCTGTCTCGTGTCCTCTTTTCTAGTAAAAGAATAAATAGATTATTAGTTAGATAATACATTCTCCTTACCGGGAAGGCAAAAAACTTTTCTTGGATTTTGTAAACTAAAGCATTTAAGCTTCTCATCTATATAAGTCACTTGAGACAGTGCCTAAAGATTGTTCTTTCAATCTCTATAGATTTGAATGTACAGAACATTCTTGGCTTTTCTAAATCCAATATTTAGAAACGTTCAACTAACCATCCCTTTTTCTATTGATGATATATTTACATCATTCCTAATGATTAGAACATTTTCAATATTAAGAATAAGAATCACAAAAGAATCTTTCTGGTCGAGATCTTCAAATGATTTTGTCATGTCAGCTATTTAGTAAAGACTACTTAGACATCCATTTAAAATAATCTCACGATCCATGCATAAAGCAGTGGATGAGAGTATGTAAAAAGATTTAAGTTTGGTTATAGTAGAAGATATTTATTCAAGTAATAAATTCCTCTTTTGGTTCATAGCCATAGGCTATTAACCTAACTTTGAAAAGTCTGTGCTTTCCTATGTTCTCCTCTTCATCTTGAATATCATGTTTCAAACTAAAGTTCAATGAACTTGAGTTTGGATGTTCAAGAATCTAGATGACATAGAATTACAAATTCCATTTCTAGATTCATGGTGTTTCAACCATTGTTTTCTGTAAAAAAAATCTCATTTAATATACTAGTATGTGAATGAAGTATAGTTAGATTGTGTGACTATCTTTACATTTGTAATGGAGTAGTTACTAACTAATGCTCCCACTACAACAATGCTTTACATAATTTGTGATATTTTTTGGTTTTATCATTGTTTAATTATCAGTAACTTGCTTACTTGACTTGCAGTCATAATTCTAGTTTAACTCAACTAGAAAATATAGTGATTATAATAATTATGCTTCATTAAAGTAGCATTTAAGAGATACAAAATCTTTTGTGATCTTTTATGATTATTAAACTGTTTCACTAAATGACTTCATGGAAAATTTTCAATTTATTCACATAACCACTTGTGAATCCCAACTTCTAAGTCTTTGATGTTGTACAATCAAATATGTACAGAGTATAACAAGTGTAAAAATTATAAAAATAATAAAGAAGATAATGATTGCTCATTATCTATTTAATCTTATCTAATATTCCATTTCCAAAATACTAATTTTGCTTACCATTCTAGTTGTATGTGAGTTGGGTTTGAATTCCAAGTTCACATGCAAATTACTTGAATTCCAAATTCGAGTTTAGACTTCCTTTTGATCAGATCAAACAAGTCTCTAAGTGACTTTACTTTGAATGTTACATGAAAATATTTATAAATTTTCTTTGCATTCAATCAAAGTTAAACATATCTAAAATAAATGTCAATCAATATTGACTTACTATTTATTATTTCTTTTAGCTTTGAACATTAAAAGGTTCAACATACATCTCTATGTATCAACTAAACGATTATGTGATTTTTGAGCCTTTATTAGAGAAAGGTCTTTGGTTAACTTTAATTAACATACTATATAAACAGGGAGAGAACCATTGAATAGTTGCAATACAAGGTTGTCATTTATTTGTTTTATGTGTCTAATTAATTACAAGTCATTCTAAAAAACAATTCACATACATGTTTCACTTAATTGTGGTTTGAATAAGATGTCTTATTAAATCTATGATTTGCACAATAATTCATAATTATCATTTATACTCATTGATGAAATAGGTGGAACAGGTATATTTCAAAAATAACAACTGAATTTATTATTCAAAAGAAATACTAAACTTGTTCATTCATCAAATAAAGGAATCTAAAAACATAGTTTCTAGAAAGAATTCTAGAACTGCTTTAAAGAAAAAAAAACCTTTTTAATTTACTTCATAATGAAAATCAACTTTTTCAAAATGACAAAAATTTAAATTGTTTTAAACAAAATAAATTTCTAAACTAATCTTTTCTTTATTCAATTGTCTTCATCATTTCCTCTTCGCTTTGGTTTCAATGCAACTACTCTTTTTCTCAAAATATTTATGCATCCCTAAAAACAAGAACATATGAAAAATATTATTAGTGGCATAATTTCCAATCAAGCATTCAAAAATATTAAAGAAGAGTTTTTTAGTAAATTGAATTTACCCCATATTTCAAAAATTGAGCATGTGCTATAGCATCATCCTTTATCATGGCCCACATCTCGTATACAGTTTCAATAACCATATATATTTCTTTAATGTCGCCATGCATGGTCGATAACATGCATTGACGTGCCAGGTGATTCGATCTCATCCATTCACCATATTTTTCCTGTTCATCAAAGCTAGATGAAAAACTTGGTTCCTTTGGTGGTAGATCATAGATCGCTTCCTACAAGTTTTGTGTTTCGAAGACAATGTGAATCCCATTGTATCATCTTCTCATGTGGTTAAGATAAAATGGAATATTTTCCAAGAGTTTGTCAATGAGATAGGTTTGATTTCCCAAATTTTCAAGTACATGATCATGATTAAGAGAATTAACCATTATTGCTGGAAATAAATAAATAAAATATAATGAATTAAAACACATAATAAATGTCAGATTTTATTTGGAAAAGTAAATATGATGCATGAATGCAACATATAAAAACACATAAAAATATACTAATCCACAATAAATTAATTTGAAAAGTTAATGGACCGACTTAGGGTAGGTCAGGCCAACTCTAAAGTAATTTTGAGACAAATCTCAATTTTATTAGTTAAAACTTAAATACGCCTTTTTCTCTTTTTGACATATGAACTACCGATTGTTTGGTCAAGATGCACTAGTCGTGCTCTAAAGCCTAGATACACATTTAAAGTGTAACCCATTATTTTCAATCAATGACTTAACTCAAGAGTGTGCCTTAGGGTCAGTCAAACTTGAAATACATCACTAATTATATTCTCATGGGAGAAGTCAACCTTGAGATGAAATAAACATATTCGGAAGCCTTTCTTGGGGAGGCCGCAAACGGAGGCGACACGAGACCCTTCCTATGCCTCTCGGTGTTCAACCAATAATGGAGACCATGGGACTTATTGTCATAACTCCCTTTCCCACTCACTATATTGGAAAAGTGTGATTTTCACAAAATCAATATTTTTTAATTTAGTTGTAAAAATAATTTTAATTATTTTTACCAAATGATATTCTAATAATTACTAATCCAATTAAACAAAACAAAAAAAATTGTGCCCATTATTCTAATTCTAATTTTGCTTTAACTACGAGAATACCCTTTTTTATTTTAACAAAACATTTTTCATTAAAACAACAAATTAAACAACTTTAATTTTTATTTACCATCTTAACTAATTAAGACTAAATATGATTTATCATATATAAGCATATAACAAAATATAGGACATTCCTAATAGCATGTTTCTACACGAATGTAATGCATTGCATACTATGTGGGTATATGAATGGCATGTTATGATGCATGAAAAAAAATTAAACACTTTAATCACATTCAGACATTTATAATAAGTAAATAAAAGCGGGTATGGTAACTTTTGGGTATTTCTAGAAAATGTAACCCAAACTAATTAAGGTTTGATTAAGAGCACTTTGATCTTCAACCTTGAGATGTAGTCTTGTTGAGCCAATGCCACCCTTTTCCATGTCCATTTTGAATTATAAAACTTTTTTAATTATTTTAAACAAGCTTTTTAAAATAATTAAATTTTGGGTTTTAACACCAAAAAGTTTCTAAGGCCTGTTTGAATTTGGGTAATTTAATCCAAAAATTAAATTAAACAATTTAATTTTAATAAATTAAAATTCAAAATAATTTTAATTTTTGGATATTTTAATTAAAAAAATTTTAATTGTGGAAGATAACAATTAAAAAAATTAATTAAGGAAAATAATCAACATTGTTTCAATTAAAGAAATTTTGAAATTAAAACCATTTTAATTTAATTTCTGACTTTTTAATTAAATGAATAATTAAAAAATAATTATGATAACAACACACTAGGGCATGTTTGAAACAAACCCTAGGTTGTACCAAGTAAGGGGCGGCGATAGGAAGAGGGTCAGCTGGGAGCAGGGGCGCGGGTTGGGAGGCGCTGGGGTGCAAATCTGGGCGTGCGTGGCTGGCAGGGGCATGCAAGGGCATGGGCAAGGATAGGGGCACTGGCTGGTGAGCAGGGGCGCGAGCATGCATGCAAGGGCGCGGTGGCTGGGCAAGCAGGCATATGCATGGCTGGCTAGCGCACGCTGCGGCAACAACTCGGGGCTTGAGCTCAGAGCTCCAATAGAGTTTTTAACAAAAAATTACAAAAATCCTATGCCCCAAAATGGCTTACATATTTCATCTACAAATTTTAAGAACAATTCTTAAACCCAAAATAACCATTATAAACAACCCTTAAGAATCTATCATCATGAAAATAAACATCCATCTATTCAAACATATATCACATATAATATAAAATTTCATATAACCCCGCACAACAATTAGTAATATGTATAGATTAATAACCTGACTCTAATACCAATTATTGGAAAAATATTCAAAGCATGCAGCGAAAATTGGTGTGGTGGGCCCATTGTTTATAGAAACAACAAAAATCAAAATTTAAAATCCTATTATTGGCTAACATTTTTAATAAATATATTTTATTATTTAAATGATATTTTTGGAAATTATATATTGGATATTTAAGTGTGATTGTGTCACATTTTGGTAAGAATCAATTCTTTACTAAATGCATTTTATATATAGTCAAGTTTTCTTAAATATTTATGGTAACCTTGTCTATAATGACTATATATATTAAAGAATTATTTTCTATATATTTATGGGAACCTGGTTGGGTTTTAAGACCGCGTTCATCCATTTCCTGATGCTACAGAATGGTTGCCTCTCACATCTGGAAATTCCTATAGTAAATAAAATGAGAAGTTATTTTGAGTAACTTCCCGATTTGGCCTGATTTAGGCCATTAATGAGATTGGCTGGCTTAAGGGTTTTTAAACTCTATAAATACTAGGTCTAAGCAGCAGCCGTTCTTACCTCTTCACCATTTCTAATGCTTTATGCTTTTGAAGAGTTATTTTATTTGTAAAGAGTAATTTGTTATACTATCTCTTTGTTTGTTTGTTTGTTTGTTTATTCTTGAACAGGTCATAAAGCTTGTGTACGTGACATATAAGTCTTCAGGAGAAGATTTCCATAAGTCTTACTTCGGGATAAAGTAAGCACTCATCAAGATCAGAAGGGATTTCGTGCTCTTGGTGATTGTCAAAATCAAATTATTAAAGTGGAGAACTTCAAGGTTGCGACAAAGTTTTAGAGGGAGTCTAAACTTGTATAAGTCAATTACTTTTTGTACTTTTGAGACTTTACTAATTGATTTTATCTCTGGGCGTGACCCCGTGGACTAGGTTTTCTGATCCACGTAAAAAACTTCTTGTGTCACGTTACTTTTTGTTTATTTACTTTCTGTTCGTGTATTCTGATTCATCAGCAATCTGTCTTGATACATCAGAATATATGTCTGTTCAAACACTTGTTTAACTATTCCGCATTAATTAAATTGTTTGTTAAATTGAGTTGGTAATCTTAAAAAGCAGAATTTCACAAAAAAAAATCATCACTCATGGAAGCAGTTTATATGAACAAGAAAACAATCCAGAAACATTATCATATAATATTATTAATCATGCAACAAATATATGATTATACAATATATTTATATATAACATATAAACATACAAGAACATGAACTTTTACCTCTTGAAGCCTATCAAGTATCATTAAGTCTTTTCTTATATTTATCGATCTTCCTATCCAAACCATTGAACACTCAAACCACGATCTTCTGGAGTGTCCTCTACACCTCAAGATGTGTGTGGGCACATAGAGAACATGGGTTTGCTATTTTAGGAATCACAAGTATTTCTCAACACATGACAACTTAGATTATGGTCTGAGAATGGCTTGAATAAAGAAGAAGGAGAAGAAAGAGTTTTGTTTGACAAAAACTCTTAGAACTATTATGAATTATGTATGGGAAATTTCACTATTTATGCATAATAGTGGGTGTAATTTCTAAATAATACCAGCACTAATAAATTTTTCAAATTGGTGCTAAACTTTCACCAAGTACCAAAAATACCCCTCTCATTTTTTTCCACTCAAATTTTTTCCCACGCAAACTCTCTCAGTCTCTCAATCCCTGAAACCCAAACCCAATCCGAAGGAAACTCAAAAACCCCAAAAACCGAAGGAAACCCTCTGTGATAACCATCACCATCAATCTCAGGCTCTCTCTTTATCTTCTCCGAAGTAGGCCTGTCGAACCTGTCGAGCCAACGGCGACAACAAAGCTCGAAACCCACGTCGTCGAACCGGTCAAACCCATCAATCGAACCCATTTCTCATTAAGGTATATTCTTGAACCCCCGTGATTATTTTTGTTTTGTTGATCCCTTTGAATCTGGTGGTGTGGAATGGGTATGGTAGTTCTTCAGTTTGGGTTTTTCTGTGGTTTTTTCTGGGTTTGAACTAGAAGCTCGATAGGTTCGAGGAAGGTTCGATAGAAGCTCGATGTTATCCATGGTAATATATGAAACTAGCTCGATAGGCTCGATTATGGTTCGATAGTAGGCTCAATAGGGTAGTTTTAATGGTTCGATGGTGGATCGATAAGAGCTCGATCGATCTGTGGTATTAGGTTAAAAGGGCTCGATAGGTTCGATAGAAGCTCGATGTTATCCATGGGTAATATATGAAACTAGCTCGATAGGCTCAATTATGGTTCGATAGTAGGCTTGATAGGGTAGTTTGAATGGTTCGATGGTGGATCGATAAGAGCTCAATGGATCTGTGGTATTAGGTTAAAATGGCTCAATAGGTTCGATAAGGGTTCGACAGTATGCTCGATGGATCTATGGTATTAATAAACAGGGCTCGATAGGTTCGATAATAGGCTCGATGGTTATTTATGTAGACATATTTTGCTTAGCTCGATAGGCTCGACACTGGCTCGATACTGTATGTTTCAGCTCGATTATAGCTCGATAAAGCTCGATGACAGCTTTATTTCAATTTTTTGATGAAATTTTTTTGAATTTTTTCCTGATTATGTTTAACATTCTGTTTTCTTACCAAAAAAATTTCATGTGTTGTTGCAGATGCCTAAGTTGCTTGTTCTGTTCAGTGATCACTTTCCTGGTCGAGTGACATATCGGAGCAGTAGTACTTTAAATCACATTAAGACTAGGTTTGTGAAGCTCGGGTTGCTTGAAAGGGCTAAGGAATCCCATTTCAAGCAGTTCTTTTTGGCTTCGGAGTTTAATTTCTCCAGAGTCTTGGTGCATCAACTGTTGCTGAGGAAAATCATCAGCAACAACGAAGATGAGGTGCATTTTTTCTTGGGGTCGAAGTCTTGTAGATTCGGCATGGGAGAGTTTGCCCTGGTGACGGGGTTGAATTTCAGTACCTTCCCGTCACCAGAAGAGTTAGAAGGGCGTAATCTCAACGACCGGTTGATAAAGGAGTATTTCAACAATGCTGAGAAAGTAAAGCTCTCACAGGTGGACCATGCTTTCAAGACTTGTAAGGTTGTGGAAGATGTGTACAAGTTTGTTCTATGTTTGTTTGTTGAGGGGGTTCTAAATGCCATTGAGGGCAAGTTGCACATTTGGTGAGATATTCTGAAAATTGTTGAGGACGTAGAGTACTTCTTCAGCTATCCATGGGGGAAGTACTCTTATAGGAGGCTATTACAGTCTTGTAAGAAGGACATGGTGAAGCAAAAGGCCAACTATGATGCCAAGAAGGATGCCAAGAGTCATCTTGCGACAGACCTTACAGTACTAGGCATATGAGGCTATCCAGCAGCTTGCGACAGAGCTTTTTGTGAGCTTGGGAAACATGGTGCCAAGGATGCTTAGTTGGTCGCATCGGAGGAACAAGGATTTCACCAAGTCCGTCATCGCACCGATGTTATTGAAGAAGAATGTAAGTTATATTTTTTTTATCTATATGCTTATCTTTTATCATTATTTGAATTAACCAAATGTTTTATGTTGTTTGCAGTTGATTGTCCTTCCGATGTTGAAGCCTCGACCAGCAGAAAAAGACTATTATTTTTCTTTGACAGAGGGAGATCTTCCCTTTTATCTTGGGCTTGGCCAGGATCCCTTGGAGGCTAATGAGGAGGAGGATGCGACTTTTGAGAAAATCGCGAAGATAGTTTCTCAGGCAGCCGAGGCAACCAAGATATTTGATGATGCTACCCCGGGGCAGGAGGTTGTCGGTCCCACCCCTCCTGGTGCCCCAGCCTCAGCCTTTGCCCCAACATCAGCCCCAGCCTCAGCGTCAACCCCAACACCAACCCCAACACCAGCCTCAGCCCCTGAGCTCGCCAACTTGATTGAGCGGTTGGACAGAGTCGAGGGTTTACAGGAGACCCTCCTGAAGAACCAGTCAGTGATCTTGGACGTAGTCAAGGCTCCAATGAAGATTCAGACTCAGAGTCATTGGATATTCCTCTAGACTATGTTGATGATCCAACCACGCCTCCTACCATCATTGTGACACCTGATGCTGGGACTCCAGGAGTCGTTATTTTCAACCCTGAGGATGTTGCTGGGGTTCAGTTTCAGAGGACTAAACGCCAAAGACACAAGCCAAATTAGTTTGAGGACTACACCGATCCCACGAGGAAAAGACCTCGCACTGATGCAGTTGTACCAGTAGAGGAGGCTACACAGAAGGCTACATAGGTGCTGGATCCTCTCAAGAAGCCAGATCCCAAACAGTATAGGACAATGTGCAAGTGGCTGCTTGGAGACATGCCCAACAAGACCCCGAGGGATGTAAAGACTGGGAATCACGGTCCAGCGTGGTTTCTGATGTGGAAGACACCCCAGTCGTGGCTCAATGATGGGGTAAGCCATTTATACATGTTCTATTTTTACTGACTCGATAGGAGCTTGATGGGAGTTTCCAAGATCGATGTGAGCTCGATAGGAGTTCGATAGGGATGTTAAAATAGGGTTGTTGTTTACTGTTTGAGCTTAGCTCGATGTGAGCTCGATAGGAGTTCGATAGGGATGTTAAAATAGTGTTGTTGTTTATTGTTGAGATTAGCACAATGTGAGCTCGATGGAGCTCAATAGGAGTTTGATAGGGATGTTAAAATAGGGTTGTTGTTTACTGTTGAGATTAGCTCGATGTGAGCTCGATAATAGTTCGATAAGGATGTTAAAATAGGGTTGTTGTTTACTGTTTGAGATTATCTCGATGTAAGCTTGATGGAGCTTGATAGAAGTTCGATAGGTATGTTAAAATAGGGTTGTTGTTTACTGATTGAGATTAGCTCGATGTGAGCTTGATGAAGCTCGATAGTATTTCGATATGAGCTCGATAGTAGTTCGATGTGAGCTCGATGGAGCTCGACAGCAGTAATTTATGATGGTCTTTGCTAACTTCTTTTATCGTACTCTCTTTGTAGCATATTGATGTAGAGTCCAAGAACTTTACTTAGCTAGTTAGATAGTAGTATAATAGTAATAGTAGTAGTATTTTTATGACTGTGGACTTTGGTTCAGACCGGGATTTATTTGGACACTCATAGTAACACTTGTAGATCTTCTAAGTTTAACCTTTAGTTTAAGAATATTAATTTTAACCTAAGGTTTGATTAATATGACTGATATTGATGGTGATAAATATTATATTATAAGGTTTAGATAGACCCAATAAGAAAGTAACACTTGTCATGTGTATGTTTAATGATAATTGAGTATTTTTGAGGAATAAGTTTATTAAGAGTAATATTTGAATATCCTAAGGTCTATCAGCAGCTTTGAAAACGTTAGGGGACTTAGTCAAGGTTGTTTACTCAATTCAAATTAAGCTAAAATTGTGTAATTTCGTGTTTAAATATTCAGCGTATGCCGATATATTGCAGCTATACGGGGCGATATATTGCAGTACGGGGATACAAAAAGCACGAAACTTCGCACGATTGCCTCGGGCATGCTGGCCCAGGCGATATATCGCCTACAGGGGGCGATATATCACCTCCTTCAGTTCATTTTGAAAGTTTTTGAAAATGTTCTCAATTCAAATCTTTAACCTCTTGATAAGTCCAGCATCTTTCTGAACGAGTCTTCAGCCTCTGCTGAACGATAATTCAAATATTTTTCACTTAAAAAGCCATTATTTTTATTCAAGTTAAATGAAGATCTTTTCATTCATAAACTCTATAAATAGGACCTAGTACCCAGCCATTTATTCATTCATCAAACTAAGTTCAGAGGCTGCAAGTTGCTAGGTTATTGTGAGAGTGTAAACACTTGGGTTGGGGATTATAAGCTTGATCATTATAAGCTTACCAAAAACTTGGGAAGTAAGGTTTATAGCACATTTCGGTTCAAGGTTTAGATTGGTCATAGAAGCATTCAAGGTATTCCAAACTCTAGCTCATTTGGTATTGTTTCTCTTTAAGTTCTGGTGGTTTTCTATTCAGCAGCCTAACTTTATTCTTTATTCTTGGATAGGAAATCTAAGATCTTGAACATAAGGTTTTTGGTAAGTATATTCTTGATGGTATAGTTTGTCCATCCTTTTCATCTCATTCTCTTTAGTATACTCACCCATTCATTCATGGTTTTTAGGAGTGTTACAAAGTCCCAAATCTGTTCTCATATCCTGGTACTTTTGGTAAGGAAAATAGGATAGGATTTATGTGTTATATGATTTATATGTTATGATAAATGTTATCTTATGATTATGTGTTATGTAATATGCTATAATATGTATAATTGTAGACTTGGGCATATGACCCGTACAACTAACAAGCCCCAATAAATTATGGGCATATGACTTGCTTAGCTAGCAAGCTCCACTAATCTAATGGGCATATGACTTGTTTAGTTTATGGGACCCCAAGTAATAATGACCATTATAGTATGTATGTGACATATGTTTATGATATGTTTTATGTTACATTATGAATTTTATATATATGGTTTATGTGTTAGATTTTCCTTGCTGGGCATTAGGCTCACTCCTTTTATGTTTATATGTGCAGGAAAATAGCTTTGGTGGCGGGAAAGGTTCTTGGTAGATTGGGCATGTGTATTGAGGCGGAATGGAATTGAAGGGCCGAGAGTTCGATTCGAGGATGAAGTTTCTTTACTTATGGTTTTATGTGTATTTTTTCGCACTTTATTATGTAATCCCTTTTAATTAAAATTATGTTATGTTTTGATTTTAAAACAATGGGATCCCATATCCTACTTTAAGTTTTATGTAAGTTTAACATTTATTTGTACAAGTTTTTAATAAAGTTATGATCATTTCACTTGTAAGTTATATTAAGGATTAGTGTCTATGTATAGTTTTCGTTAATGGTCCAAAGTCTAGAGTAGTTGGGTCATTACAATTGATTCGGTAGAACACATGCTTCGTATGCGTCGCAAATATTTTCCCAATATATATTGACAGAATGCAGTTGTGATGAACAGTTATTTCTCACAAGTGATACCTGCCCGATATGATCAGAACAAGAAAACAGCCGAAAAAACAAAGTATACTTGGGATTCTGACGTTATGTCCATGTTGACCGGCATCGAGCAACAATTTCTGGCATCTTAGGGAGGAGTTGAGGATGTATATTGGTGCCAGAACTATGGACAACAACATTGGTTTTCCATTGAGGATTCCATTTCTAGTTGGACCCTGACTGTTTACGATTCATACAACTCGGTGATTAGTTATGCAAGCTTGACGAAATTATGAGTCCATGGTGCTTTTTGCTTCCTTCTCTGTTAATGTAGAGTAAACTGTTTACTGATAGCTTGATGTTGAAGATTCCATCAGCATGAAAGAGGCCGCATTAGTTCACATGGCGTCGCAAACAGAAACACGAGCTCACTCAGTCAAAGAGAAGGTAACAAACATCATCTTCATACTAAATTTAGTAATATTAGGTATTATTAAGTAACATTTGTGAAATTTCCCTTGTGTATTGTGTTGTATTGTGTGTGTGTTTTCTATATCTCTTTTCTTCATCTTTTATATCATATATATATATATATTTATATTACTTTATTATACTTAATAATAATATTATAATGATGATAGGATTTGATTTAGGTAAATATCTAACTTACCAAATTTGAAAAAACTATTTTCATATTATTAAATAATTAAATAAAATCAACACTGATACAATATCAATGCAGCTGGTACACGCATGGCATAGTCCTTGGATTGTGTCATGCGTGTACTGCTATATCATTTTTCAGGGATATTGCATTTTTTCTTATATTTAATTATTTAATTAAAAATCAATCTCCCACAAAATAAGGTATCTATCTTTTTAAGGAAAAGATGACAATCATATCTCAAATTTTAAATTGTATATTCAAAATTCAAATTGATGATCATCATTATCATCATCTTTTAAAATTAAATAAATCAAAAACTATTTTTGACATACCAATTTTATTTTCTCCCGCTCAAATAAAATAATTAATTTCAAATTTTTATTTATTTATATATATGAAATTGAAAATTTTATATATTTAAATTAATAAATATATTTTTGATAATTAATAATTAATTATTCAACATCAATTATCATATAATTGTATACTTGACCCGAAGAATAAAATTCTTCTCAAATTCTCAAATTACTGTTGTACCATTGTATCAACTCTTACCTTGATATGGTGTTGATAGAGCCACCCTAGGGACTTATGGACCTATAATATCAAGCTCCAATAAATATTACATTATTAATCAAAGCTCTTTGATTAAATAATCATATTTATTAATCTTATGATTACTCTACTATAAATATGAGATTGAACTCTTGATAATTACAGACATATATTTACTGAGTACTTTATTAAAGGATCAAGTGTCCATTGATATAATCATTACATACAACGTTAACCCTCTATTAATGGTTCAAAATTAAAAGGGAATAAAATTATCATGTTACCCTTTTAGCTATATCTTGTTCCTAGAATACCATTGACTTTACTAGTGAAGGTTTTGTCACAACAAGTTTGCGACATGAGCGCTCATAACCTTTTCAGTTCCAAAAGATAACCAAATATGGAACCATTATTCATTCTATAAGAAGGTATAGATTCCATATCTGTTAAACTACGTCCCCAGCCATATACATCATTGAGTCCCCAAAATAATTGTTCTTAGCCTGATCATTCTGACAAACCTTAATGCATGAATCAAATGATCAGATGACATATATATGAGTTCATAGCAACCTTAGGATTAAGACAATCATGTATATGATCTTCGTTTGTTGTCTTCGATTAATACTATGAAACTGTGTTTAAACAAGTATCAACAAATCACCTCTAGTCCAGTTCTACATACTCTCAGCATGCAAAGTACTTCCACTAAAGTGTCCTACTACATTAGTAATACGGATCTAGGTCACATGTATCCACAATACTAGTGGACCTTACTAGTGGTAATTAATATAAAGATTCCATAATTTTATTTTACTGCGAACTGTTTTAAGTTTATTATCCTAATCTCGATTCTCTCATACCAATATGAGATTAAGACCACATAGATAAACTTTAGAATTTTATGATATTTACTTAATATTATCAGTATAATATCGGGCATATTCTATATATATATAATAATTCAATTCAATTATTTATTTCATTTAAAATATTTTTCAACTACAATTGCTTTAAGGGCACTATTCCCAACACTTCTTTCCTGAGCTTCACTGGAGACCCTGATGCTGCTTAGGCAATTTTCGAGGAGCGCCTTTAAGCGGAGTCTGCAACCAAAGGACTGTGGAGCTCTAACTTTGTTGTCACCCTCATGGAGGAGGTTCTTCCGGGTCATAATTAGTGTTGCCCTTTTCTCTTGTACTTTTAGTTGGCCTTCGAGCCATCTTTTTGAAGAAAAAACAAATTAAATGCTTGATCTCCCGAGCACTTATGTATGTGTGTATATTTTTTGACTCTTGAATGGCTTTTTTGCTTGACTATGTTTTCCTTATTTGCATATTGTTTTCCATTTTTATGATTATTTATATTTTCGTATGTTTCTTAATAACATTGAAAATTGGACTTAAAATATAAAAGGTTATATCAAATTCCTTACATAACTTAAAATAAGATGTTAGAATTATTGTTTGCATATTGTTTGAGACTAGAGCATTTTAAATAATTTTTGGAGCAAAATACAAGTAAATGTACGGGTCCGTACGGATGGCCCACAAAACGTGTTGCCTACATACAGGTGATGCATCACCTATCTGGGTTGTCGTAAGACACGCGATGCTATGCCCGTTGCACTAACTTTTGACTCCATGTGTCGACCCAAAACACCTCCAAATACCTCCAAACTTTTAGGGTGCTCTTATATGCTCCAAAGAAACACTTTGGACCCAAAATGATAATTTTTAAGTGCCTACAACAAAAGCCAACCCGCTTATGTTGACTTTAGTGAAATTATTATGGTTTTGTATCTCTTTGTACATAAATAATTTCACTATATATTTAACTAATCCTAGCACAAATCAAGTAACATATAGTTATAGATTTTTTACCTACACATTAAATGTGTAAAAGAGTTACACATTTAACTTTGAATTTGAATCGAATTGGAGTTATGGTGTATAAGGTTGTTGTACATCATATTTCACAATTATAATGGGTTTAATTGATGAAAATTACATTTTGGAAGTTTGGGACATTTTAGCAATTTTAGGTGCCAAGAAAGAGCAAAACTACAGAGAGGGTAGCATTACATCACCACATGAGTAGAGACCTATCGCCTAGCTGTCATCGTCAATGGATATGTTGCCTTGTACAAAAAAAGCTTGATTTTTGAGCTATTTTGTAACATCTTGCTCAGTTCCAAACTATCTTGCAACCTTCAAATCTTCCTTTAATGTCTATAATCGCTCAATTGAGGTCTTGTAATGGTATTCAAATTTAAAGAATAAATGAACTCTATAAATAGTGACCAAGTTGTTACAATCTTTTTTTCTTACATTCTTATCCTAAAGAGCACTAGGATAAGAATATTAGATAAATGTTAAAGGCATTTTGAGAGTGGATCCCTAGTTTGCTAATTAAGTGATGGAGGAAAGAGCTTTTTGGACAAACTCCTTTAAGACTTATTTAAGCTTTTAAGTTTTTCTCCTATTCTTCTTTTATTTTGTGTTTTCTTTCTTTCACTTTGTGTTTTGAGTTTGTAATCTTCTTCCTCCCTTCCGTTTAATATTGATATTTATTTTGTCTCTTCCTCTTGTTGTATATTACTTCAACATATATTATTAGTTTTTAGTTAACAGCTGTATTGACACATTATTATTTTTAAGAAAAAATTGATATTTTAACTAAAACATAATTTGAAAAAACAAAAAATAAAGCATTAGAGAAATACTCACATAACATAATTCTTTAATACATGTGTTCTCACATAAACTTAAAGAAAAGCAAGAAGTGACCACTTTTCTTATTTATTAATAGTTTATAAAAAGGCAGAGATATATGCTTAACTACGTAGCATACTACAATTAAGTTAAGCACACATTATTAATACATAAGTTGTGACAAATTCACACTTCAAGATGAAATTAGTTAATAAATGTTTCACTCATGCAAGTTCCCAAAGCTTGAAAGTTCCAACCACAAAATCATAGTATCCACCCCTAAGTGCTATCTTTTTCTCTTCAACTGCCCTTTTAACATAGGGATAAGTATGCAGATTCTTTAGAGACAAGTCCACAGCTTCCTGCATAAAATTATTAAGCAATAATATTAGAGCTAAAACTATATATATATATGACAACATTACCCGAATTTAAGATGTTCATATTAACAAATAAGTAGTTGTGTTAAGTGATTTTAGCTTATTAGACTTTAGTATGTACTATACATAATAAAATGGAAACGTGTAACATTTTGTTTCTATGTATATTATTAGCTAATTATATTTACTATACCTCAGCACATATTTCACATTGTTCCTCAAAGGGTAAATGGCTGTGCTCAGCTTTGACTTTGTCCTTGGCCGATTGAGCAATTTGGACCCAATTATCTATAAAGTCACTGTAGAATTTGACATATTACCATACCATATTAGATTATTATAAATCAAATTTAATACGTATGTTAATAATTTAACAAAAGGTAAAATTTTGAATTAAGATAAAAAGAACTCTTACAAGGGAACTGAACCATCTTCAGGATGAGACATAAGCCTTTTTATTCCACCACAACGACTATGACCAATCACCAAAATATTTTCAACCTGTGAAATTTTTATTTTCATGTAAAAGAAGCTTAGGCTGTATAATTAATTAAGAAAAAATACAGCTACTTTTGTCACCAAAGCGTGATAAATTCACTAATTATTTAACATATATTTTTTAACAGAAAAGTGGTGGATAATATATAATAGTATTTGACAACAATATTGATAATCAATTCAAAATTAAGTAAATTGAGAAGAGAAAACAAAAATTAAATTAAAGCTGACCTTGAGCTGTGTTACCGCATATTCAATGATTGCTCCAACTCCAGAATATTTAAACTATATAGTAACAAAAGTTGATAGTAAATTCATGATTAAAAAACAAGTAGAAAGAAGTTATTAATTATTATTAGATCTTTCAAAATTTTGTAAATCAATATTAAAGTAATTACCTTGTCAAAAGATGGAATCAAATTAGCAATGTTACGAGCCATAAAAGCTTCTCCTGGTTGAAAATTCAATATGTTGGAAGGACTCACTCGAGAATCCGAACAAGCAAACACGAGAAACTGTCATTTTAATAATTAAAATTAATTTACTAATTATCAAGAAAACATTTCAGTACATATATTTGTATATACAGACACATCGTATATATATACATATACATAGTCTGTTTTGTTTCATAATCAATAAAACATGTTATGAAATTAAATTATTTCACTCATCCACTCTTCTTCTTTTATCAATATCGTTGTCATCATTAAGATATATACATTATACGTATACGTACGTGTACCTACATGTAATGGTTAGTTGGGTCACGAGTGTATGATTATAGCTGAAGTTTTAGTTTTCTTCTTTTTCTTGCTCCCTTGAATTGTTTTTTCTTTTCCTTAAATTAAAGAAAGAGATAGATAATAAAAACGTGTGTATTTGATTAAGTTATACGTCTACGTACCTTGGGATGTTGTGCTTCGGCAAGTTGACGAAAAATTTCTGGATACTTGCTGCAAAACCATCCCATAATCAAATATAAGATGATTAATATATCATGCCCCTAATTTTTGTTATTACTTCTAACATTGATATTATAATTAAATATATATATATATATATAATCGATCTTACTAGAATTTATGGATGAGAAAGTGCTTAAATCCACAGGCAATTCTCTTAACAGGATCAAAGGTGGCATTGCAATCTTGCCCAGCTTGCAGTTGATCACTCTTGATCAGCTTATTCTGATCATCATAGATTATTTCAGTCTTGATCAACTTCTGATCATCGAAGGTTTCTTCAGCTGCCACATCTTCCTGGCTAATTTCCTTCTCACTACACAACATTAATTATCAATTAAACAACCATGTTTATTAATTAATTAGTTGAATCATATTTCATCAATTTCAATATAATAGCTATTATATATATATAGTTATTGTAAATATGCATTCATTATGTATAATTCTCAAAATATGTGTTATAATAGTGATCAGTAAAATTAATAAACAAAATTATTTAATACTTTTGAAAGAGAAGTGTTAAATAATCATATATAATAATAGAAAAAATTTAGTGAAAACAAAATAGATAGATTCAAATTTATAATCATTATGTATATACATTTTCATGGGTTTAAGCTTTGAATATTAATTAATTAATCACCTGATGAACAGTATCTTCTTCTTTAGAGCCGACTGCGATAACTGTTGGGCCATTTTTGTTTGCTAATTTATGTAATTTCTTTCTGCAAATTCAAAATATAAAATGAGATTATCATTAGTACTCGTGAAGATTCAGTACATAAAGAATAACAATATATAGCCAGATATCTATATTATAGATTTTATATCTTCTTGATTTTCCTTTATAAATTAATTTTCTTAATAATAAGAAAGTGACGATCTTATATATGCATGCCAAGAATTCACTTACACTAAGAAATATATATACGCAAAAAAAAAAATATATGCAAGAATACACTATGATTTATGATATATTAATCCCACTACTTGGGCAAGATTAATAATACAATCACATGTATAAATACATTCGAAGCCGGCAAAAAATAAATAAATAAAGAAGAAAGAAAGACACAATAGTGTATTTCTATAATAAACCAACCCTTTTCAAGAATCGATGATATTACTCTTCCTTACTATTTATGAGTATAATAACAAGAATAATAATTTGAAAAATAATTGCATTACCAATTTTTGAAGACAAATACATTTAGCAGGTATATTTCAGGGTACGTAAGCTCTTCTATTTATAAGCCAAGTTTTCATTCGATATTGTCATACATATGTCAATATGCACATGTTAACTAGAAAACAACTCTATTATAAATCTATATTAAAATAATTAGTGAAATATGCATTAGTCGATTTCAAGGTCACTAGAAATTTTGCTTCTATTATTTTACCTGCTCAACATTCAACTAATTATTTAAAAAGTAGTATATGTTATAAAGAGCACTTCCAATTGATGCTCTACTCTATTCTTTAAAATACTTCCAAAAAATACACATTTTTCTATTTTACATTTAAATTTTACATTATACCATAGATCAGATTCTCTATATATTTCTCTACATCATTTAAATATTATATCTTTAAACATATTTTATTAATTAAAGTAAAATAAAATAATTGAAAAAGAAAAAAGAAATAATGAATATATATACTAAATGGGAGAGAGAAAGTTTATAAAGAAAAATAATAATATTAAAATATTATATAAAAGATATGTAAATGTAGATATGGATTAATTAGAGTTTGTGCATAGCTATTATAAATATATGTATAAAAGAGCTGATGAAAGATGTTTTTGTGAGTTTTAGCTAAATGTTATAGAGAAAACGTATTACAAAATATATCACCAAAACATATTTTTTTTATAATTCACCTTAAACTTTTACATTATACCATGCATCAGCTTTTTTATTTTTTTTCTTTACATCATTTAAATATTTTATTCATTTTAAGAAATAAAATAATTAAATATAATAGTATCACACACTCATATATATACAAAAGTTTATAAAAAAAATAATAAAATATTTATAGCTTGATGAATAGTGTTTCATTATATATAGAGAAATACTATTTATTTAGGTAAAAAAATATAACTTTATATCATTCATTGGAATACTATTTAACAATTTTTTCTCTATATTATAAAGAATTAGACATTTTACTTACTCCACTGGGAGTGCCCTAATTATATATTGGTAGTGACCATATAAATATGTATATATACCAAAGATATAGAGTAGGTGATTAATTAAGTCCATTGTAATATTAAATTATATCTTATTATATTAGGTAGTAGTTGTTGGTCACTATAATTAATTAGAAGTCTCCAAAAGCTAATTAAGTTATTAATTATAATCGATAAAAATTAAGGTATATATGATCATCATCATGACATAGCGTTTTATAAGTCAAATACGTTTGTACTAACTAAATTAAAGCTGAAATAAGATGATCGATCAAACACGTAATTTGTCTTCACTATATTCTTACACGTACGTAAGGTTTTGGTCAAAAATATTAGTTTTACTTTCATGTAATAATTAATATATATTAGTACGAATTACTGATATTGATTATTTTATCAATAGATAAAAGAAATATATCTTTTTTACATGTGGACAAAATGAATCCAGACAAGAATACATCACAATAATGCTCCATATTATAAATATATATGTATGTGTTTTCAAATAATATGTGCATATGTTTTTCTTTTTATTTTTTAAAGAAAACTGTATCCCACAAAACAGAACAACAAGACTACTAGCAAGAACGTAAGTCCTCGGCAGCAGTAAAAATTACATTAGAAGGAAAGTCTCTTAACCAAAAACCAGAAGAGTAATTAGTATCAATTGCTATTTTAGCAAGCATATGAGCTGGTTTGTTTTCATCCCTGCCAACATAATTACACCCCTGAAAGACACAAGAACTAATAATAAGAGTTAAAGCATGTGTGGAATTGTAATCCACAGTAAAAAAAGGATAAACTAACATACTGTTAGTTTATACAGTTAGTTGTTAAAATTAGTTAGTGTGCATCAAGGTTATTTTAGTCATTTCGTTCTCTATGTCTTAGTTATAAAAGGGGCTCGGGATACACATTGTAAAGGACTGTAATTCATATTGAATTAGTGAGTTGAGAGCCTAGATAGAGAGGTTGTGAAGCTGTGAAGAAGAGTTCAGCCGATTGACTTCAAGAAGATCAAGAAAGAACTCGAATTGAGTTCTTGGAGAAGTTTTGAGACTAGTGATGCACCTAACATTGTTAGCTTTGTAATTTCATCCCTTAAATCAATAAAAGAGACTACTCAGGGGAGTGAACAGGAAGTAGGTCCTTGGTTTGGCCGAACCTGTATAATTCTTGTGTCTTTGATTACTTTACTGCATTATTGTTTTTACTGTTATGTTTTGCTGACTTTAATTGCTTTAGCATTACCTTAGCAATTTTATTGTTCGATTGTTTCTTGCATTATTTTAACAGTTTTATTAGTTATTGTATTGGAGTGTTTGTGCATTGCTGAGTTCTGTGTTGTAGGAAAGAATTACAACAGTGGTATCAGAGCCAGGTTCTAGATTCAAAGAAAAGAAAAGAACTCAGCTGTGAAGATTCAAGAATTGCATAAAGATGGCTTCATCTTCAACAAGATTCGACCTAGAGA
Source organism: Humulus lupulus (assembly GCF_963169125.1). NCBI lineage: Eukaryota > Viridiplantae > Streptophyta > Magnoliopsida > Rosales > Cannabaceae > Humulus > Humulus lupulus. Next base: position 36,273,093 of record NC_084796.1, on the reverse strand, counting down.
AATTTGATGGATCAGGGGACTTTAGTCTGTGGAAAGAAAAGATGATGGCCATATTGATCTACCAAAAACTCGATTCAGCATTGGAAGAGGTCACTGAGAAATCTGAGAAAGAAACTGATGCAGTAAAGAAGAAGGAGACTGACACTGTGATGAAACAAGCTCGATCAGCAATCATCATGAATTTGGCAGACAATGTACTGAGGCAAGTTATTGGAGAGAAAACGGCTCTAGGAATCTGGAACAAATTGAATCAATTGTACATGGCAAAGTCCACTGCAACAAAGATCTTCTTGAAAGGTAAATTTTATGGTTTCAAGATGAATGCTACTGTTTCACTTGAACAGAATTTAGATGATTTGAACAAGATTGTTCTATCATTGACTAACATGGGAGAGGTCATAAAAGAGGAAGATCAAGCAGTGATTGTTCTGAATGGTTTACCCGAACAATTCAAGGAGATGAAGACTGTTATAATGTATAGCAGGGATACCTTGACTCTTGAAGATGTGATGAGCACTCTCAGATCGAGAGATGCTGAATTAAACTGGCAGAAGGCTGCAAAACAGGAGTCAAAGATAGATGAGGCTTTGATCACTCGAGGCAGACAACCATGGAGAAACAACTCAAGAAACAGAAGGAATTCAAGATCAAAATCAAGATCAAAAGAGACCAGAAGATGTCACCATTGTGGCAAAGTAGGACACCTGATCAAAAGCTGCTGGGAATTAAGAAACAAAAAGAAAAGGGACAAGGAAGAAGAAAGCAAGAGCAATGATTCGAATGCAGTAGTTAATGATATTTACAGCTCAGATGGAGATGTATTTGCTGTAATCAACATACAAAGAAAGAATACAGAATTGAGCAATGGAGATGCATGCACAGGTTCAGGTCTTAGAGACCATGAAGAGTGGATTCTAGATAGTGGTTGTACTTACCACATGAGTCCAAATAGAAGCTGGTTTATGGACTACTCAGAGATAGATGGTGGGAGTGTTATGATGGGCAATGATCATAAATGTCAGGTTGTTGGCATTGGAAATATTGCTATTCGGAATGCAGATGGCACAATAAAGGTTTTAAACAAAGTCAGGCATATTCCAGATTTGAAAAGAAACTTGATTTCTTTAGGCACCTTGGATGATGAAGGATATGAGTATAGAACTGGTAAAGGGACTATGAGGATTACAAAAGGGTCATTATTGGTCATGAAAGGCATTAAGAGACTTGGATTATATTTCCTAGATGGAAAGACCATACCTCCTGCACAGGCAGCTGCTGTTAGCAAATGCAAAACAGATTCAAAATTATGGCATGCTCGATTGGGGCACATAAGTGAACAAGGTTTAGTTGAGTTGTCTAAACAAGGTTTATTACAGAATTATAATCATGCTAACCTACCTTTCTGTGAGATTTGTGTACAGGGTAAACAACATAGACTAAAGTTCTCTCACAGCAATTATAGAGCAAACAAGGTGCTGGAATACATACATGCAGATTTATGGGGTGCAAGCAGGATTAAAACTCCAGGAGGTAACCAGTATTTCTTGTCCATTATTGATGACTATAGTAGAAAGGTGTGGGTACTACTATTGAAACATAAGAGTGAGTGTTTAAACAAGTTTAAAAACTGGAAAGTTTATGTTGAAACTCAAACTGAGTTAAAAATAAAAACACTTAGGACTGATAATGGACTAGAGTTTATAAATGAGGAATTCTCTGATTTATGTGTTAAAAATGGTATGCAAAGACATAGGACAGTAATCAAAACTCCTCAGCAAAATGGCATTGCTGAGAGAATGAATAGAACACTTTTAAATAAAGTGAGATGTCTTTTACTTGAATCTGGTTTACCCAAGAAATATTGGGGAGAGGCTTTGTATACTGCTTGTTATCTAATAAACAGGAGTCCAAGTAGAGCAATTAATCTGAAGACTCCTGAGGAACTGTGGAGTAAAAGACCACCATCTCTTGCACATCTCAGAACCTTTGGTTGTGCAGCATATGCACATAGTGTTGAAGACAAACTTGGTAAGAGATCGATTAAATGTGTTTTAATGGGATACCAAGTTGGGGTCAAAGGTTACAGGCTACTTTCTACTGAAACTAACAAGATTTTTATAAGTAGAGATGTGATTTTTAATGAGTTAGATTTTCCCTTTAAAAGAAATGAGAAAGGTTCTGTTTCTGATGTTTCAGGTAACAAGTTACCAAGCAAAGCTGGTGTTCAGATTGAGGTGGAACCTCCCAACATAGAACTGAATGAACAGGAGAGTTTTGAACCTGAGATTGAGACTGAAACTCAAGAAGAAGACTTAAGTAATTACCAGCTAGCTCGAGACAGGATCAGAAGAGATGTCAAGGCACCTGAAAGATACATAGAGGCAGACATCATAGCATATGCACTTTCTATTGCAAACCAGTCAACAGAACCAGAACCAAGAAGCTACTCAGAGGCAATAAACAGCAGAGATTCTCAGAAATGGAAACAGGCCATGATGGAAGAGCTGAACTCACTTAAAGAAAACAACACCTGGAAGTTGGTATTCAAACCTGAAAGACAGAAGATTATTGACTGCAAATGGGTATTTAAAGTAAAAGAAGGGATAACTGAGAAGGAGCCAAAGGTTTACAAGGCAAGGCTTGTAGCAAAAGGGTTCACACAGGTCGAGGGAGTGGACTACTCTGAGATATTCTCACCAGTTGTCAAGATGAAGACAATCAGAATAATGCTGGCTTTGGCTATTCAGTTTGAATGGAGTATTGAGCAAATGGATGTAAAAACAGCATTTCTAAATGGTCAATTAGAAGAGACCATATTTATGTCCCAACCAGAAGGATTCAAGGTGGAATCAAAGAGGGGTGAACTAGTGTGTTTGCTCAAGAAGTCTTTATATGGATTGAAGCAGTCCCCGAGGCAGTGGTACAAGAAGTTCAATACAGTAGTGACTAAAGTAGGGTACACAAGATCCAAGTATGACACCTGCCTATACTTCTCAGATTTGGATTCAAGCTCAGTTGTTTTCTTGTTGATCTATGTGGATGACATGCTCATAATGAGCAAGGATATGCAACAAATAACTCGACTAAAGAATGTGTTGAAGAGTGAATTTGAAATGAAGGATCTTGGGGCTGCAAGGAAAATTCTGGGAATTGATATCATTAGAGACAGAAATGCAAAGAGGATTATGCTAACACAAGAAGGTTATCTGAAGAAGGTGATTCAGAAGTTCAAAATGTCAGATTCAAAAGAGGTAAATGTACCTCTAGCAGGGCACTTTAATTTGTCAACAGATCAGTCACCTAAAACTGATCAAGAAATAAAGGATATGAAGGAAGTACCCTATGCAGAAGCCATTGGGAGTGTAATGTACTCCATGATTAGCACCAGGCCAGATATTGCCTATGCAGTGAGTGTGTTGAGTAGATACATGTCCAATCCAGGAGTAGAACATTGGAAAGGGTTGAAATGGCTGCTGAGATACTTGAAGGCTACAGCCAAAGTTGGTTTACAGTTTGTCAAGTCAGAAACAAAGGTATATCTTGAAGGATATGTTGATGCAGATTATGCATCAAATAGAGATACTAGGAAATCCATAACTAGCTACTGTTTCTTACTGAATGGATGTTGTGTCAGTTGGAAAGTTCAGTTGCAACAAGTGGTGGCACTCTCAACAACTGAAGCAGAATTCATGGCCACCACTGAGGCTTTCAAGGAGGCTGTTTGGATCAAAGGATTATTGAATGAGATTCAATTGTTAACAGGCAAGGTGAATGTGTTCTCGGACAGCCAATCAGCTATTCATCTTTGTAGAAATCCAGTTTATCATGAGAGGTCAAAACACATTGACATCAGATTGTTTTGGATCAGAGATAAGATAGAAGAAGGAGAAGTAGAACTTGGAAAGGTACCTAGTGAAGAAAATCCTGCAGATGCAGGTACTAAAGTTCTCTCAGTCAGTAAGTTCCAACATTGCTTGGAACTACTAAATATAACCTCTCTTTAAGAAAGCTGGATCACTTCTCTGAGTTTGAAGCTATTGATCTTTTTACTATGGATTAAGGTGGAATTTGTGGAATTGTAATCCACAGTAAAAAAAGGATAAACTAACATACTGTTAGTTTATACAGTTAGTTGTTAAAATTAGTTAGTGTGCATCAAGGTTATTTTAGTCATTTCGTTCTCTATGTCTTAGTTATAAAAGGGGCTCGGGATACACATTGTAAAGGACTGTAATTCATATTGAATTAGTGAGTTGAGAGCCTAGATAGAGAGGTTGTGAAGCTGTGAAGAAGAGTTCAGCCGATTGACTTCAAGAAGATCAAGAAAGAACTCGAATTGAGTTCTTGGAGAAGTTTTGAGACTAGTGATGCACCTAACATTGTTAGCTTTGTAATTTCATCCCTTAAATCAATAAAAGAGACTACTCAGGGGAGTGAACAGGAAGTAGGTCCTTGGTTTGGCCGAACCTGTATAATTCTTGTGTCTTTGATTACTTTACTGCATTATTGTTTTTACTGTTATGTTTTGCTGACTTTAATTGCTTTAGCATTACCTTAGCAATTTTATTGTTCGATTGTTTCTTGCATTATTTTAACAGTTTTATTAGTTATTGTATTGGAGTGTTTGTGCATTGCTGAGTTCTGTGTTGTAGGAAAGAATTACAACAGCATGACTTAGTAAATTTTTGACTTTGTAACAAATTAATTAGAGACAAATTATCTGACTCTAAATAAACCCCTTCAATATTGAGAAACCCAGCTAGCTTAGTACCAAGAAGAATAGCTTTAGCTTCAGCAGGAATAACTAATAAAGGGAGATGTAGATAGTCAGCCATAGCCCCTCAATAATATCTGCACGTTCAATAGACATATATTTTATATCATTTATATTTTTTTTGGATCTAGTGTTTTTTCTCATTACTTGTTTAGATACAAGTTTTGACAAATTATTTTTTGGATCCTATGTTTTGTAAAATGGTTAAAATAAAACCTTAAACTCAATTTTGGTTAATGTTTTCTAAACTAAAATCACAAATAATTTAATAAACTAACAATTCAGAACAAAAATAAAATCATTCTGCCTAAAAAATATGTTGTTATATTCAATTTTTTTCATCAAAATTAAGTTTGGGGTTCTATTTTGACAATTTTACAAAACGTAGGGTCCAAAAAGTAATTTGTCAAAATACAGAGTCCAAACAAGTAATGTGACAAAACACAGGGTCCAAAAAAGTATAAACCCTAATTTATATTGTGGGAAATATTGTTAAATTAAATTTAAATTTTAATAGCTAAAATTAATATAAATTATTTTATATACATAAATAGAAAACCTCTTTTATTTTATTTTTATTTTTATTTTATTATTAAATGAACTTAATATATCTGTGCTCGTTACGATGTAAACATTAATATAAAATTTGTGTAGATTAAATAATTTGTTCCAACATATGTAATATATACTTATATTGTTTTAAAATATTTTACAATCTGTGTTTGCCTCACGTCACTTATTTTATATAGAATTTGACACTAAATATATGTACCAAATTATTTAATTATACTTTAATAAATGTCAAACTTTTACTAAATATTCATTAGAATTGGCCAATTAAATGATCTCTTTATATATTTATTTTATTATAAATTTCATTCTCAAAACACTTCTTGTGATTTATTGAGTTATAATTTTTTATCAAGTTTGCTTTTAAATATTATTATATATAATGTTAGTACGTTATTAGAAAATAAATTAAGTATTAACATTGATGCTATAGTTTAACAATATTCATTGTATAAACAACCACTACTCTCTTGATTTGAAAATAAATCCTAAAATATTAAAATTGTTAAGAGAGAAACAGATTGGATTCACTAAATCTATTTTTGTCTGTGGCTAACAATATATACCTGTTGGGTCTCAAAAGCAAAAAATAATGATATATATACATATATAATTAGATAAAAAAAAAGATTGGATCTCTTGGATCCATCTTCATCATATCTAAAGAAAAGAAGACAACAGTATATAGGAGCATGTTAATTTAGACTTGAAACATGTTTTGGAAAGAAAAAAACATTATTCTCTAATAATAAAGTAGATTTAGTAAAACTATAGTGATAAGATGAAAGGGTTTATACAATTTTAGGCCTATTTATTTTTTAATATCTTTTTAGACTATTAATTTCAAATAATTACAAACAAAACTCTCTTTTTACGTAAATATAATCTCAGCTCAATAATGTGGACTCTTCTTTCTCACTTTTTCTCTTTCTCCTTCCATGAAATGAGTTCACCACAAAAGACTAGCAACGAAAATCTAAACTACTTTTGAGTTTATTGTTGACGAAATTTAAATTGAAAGTGTCATATTTTACAAATTTATAGAACAAAGGGACTTTTTGTAATTATTTAAAATAAATGGTCTACACTATTATTAAAAAAATAGAAAGTTTCAAAATAGTATAAATCCAACTTAAAATTTTGAGAACAAAAAAAAAATATTTTAAAAAATTAACTGTTTATAATTATTTGAGAATTTTCTCTTCTCACTGCTTTCTCCATTTTTTATCTTATCATTTTCTAACCTTTCACTTTCTCTTATATTACCCTTTTTCTCAGATTTTCTATATATCTCACTAATTCACCCATCACCATCACTTTTTCTCACAATACTCTCATTTATCTCGCCACTTTCTATCTTCTCAATTTATATAATTATTTTCTTTAAATAATTTGTCTGAATCTCTTTTTATTTGTTTACATAGATTTTTTTTCTTTTTAACAATATATTTATTTTTCTATTCTAGTAGTTTAATTTAAAAATCACTTTTCGAGATCATTAGCCAAACAACATAATTTTGTTTTTAAAATAACAAAAATTATTTTCAATTCTAAATTTTAAAACAAAAACTAATGTTTTCTCAAAAAAAAACAAATTAAAACTAATGTCAAAGTGTCAAACAAAGTATAAAAATATTATCAAACTGGCGTACATTTTTAAACAATCAAGCAACTTCAAAAAAAAATCTAATTAAATAAATAAATTTGTTCTGCAATTGAAACAAAATAAAAATGAACAAAACGTGAAACATTTAGTCAACAATAAATAAAACACTATAATTATATATATATATATAAATTACTCAAAAGTTCCATACTTATCCATATATTGTAAATAGTTACCCAACAGATCTACCTTTAATGTGAACCCACTAATTGAGAGGCGCCGCAGAAGATATCTAAACCAAAGGGAGATGTATCTGTCGGCCAAGTAAAAAAAGATCTTCCAATAAAATATTTTCAAAACAAGAAAGAAAGATCAACTATTTTTTATTTTGGTTTTTGTTTTTTTTTTTCATTCTTATAAGTGGAGTGTGAGATTGTGCATTTATTTCCAAAAAATGCGCATTTAATTGATATGTAGAGAAAGTGAGATGAAATAAAAATGTAGCCAAAATAAATGAAAGGGTGGGGTTATACTATATTGGTACGGCAAAAAACGTTTACCCTACTATTGGATTCCTCTTTAAGAGTAATTAGTGGAGAAGTACCTTTTTTAGCGTATATTTTACACTTTAGTCTTATTTCGATGATTCTATACAAAATAACCTATGTCTAGAATTCAAACAGAGTGTCAACCGATTAGGTGTCTGGAAGTCCTGACAGGCTACCTATAGAATTCCTGACAGACTGTTTGGAAAATTTGATTGTAAATGCATCTGTTTTGTCATGCATTGAACATCATGTTTAAAGATGCATTTGCATGTTATCATATCGAAAGCTCATTTTATTAATCTCGTGTTTTTTTTATTTTGAATATCATGTTAAGACATACTTTTGAATAATGAGATATCGAAAACACTGAACACGTGATTTTAATTTAGAACATGTCTTGATGAACTATCTTTCTATATTTGTGCCCTAGTATATAAATTATATTTGTCCATGTTTACCCTACCCTTTTTAGCAACTAAAAATTGATTTCATTAAGAAACATTCTCTGCAAAGGTCTAAAGCATTCATTGTGCCATTGTTCATGCATTGGCCCATGTCATTTTTGGTGAAAGTTTACAATTCATTACATGATTTCTGGTTTGAAGCTTGAAGGGAGTTCAAGCTAAGCCTCAAGGGGAGTTTGAGCTGAAGCTGGAAGGATTCCAGCAAACCATTATACCAGCGGGAGGCTGCTTTCTTGAAGATTCTCACTAAACTAGGGAGTTGATTGCTTGTGTTGTAAAGCAATTTGAAAGGGAGTTTTAAATTGTGTTTACTACTTTGTATCTTGTAATAACTTTGATAATTGTTAGTCTGCTTCACCACTGGACAAAATCATATGGAGTAGGTTGTGAGAAATCATGGTTGAACCATGTAAAAATGATTGTCATTTTTTTTTTCTGCACTAAAATTTCCCTTAAATCTGAATGTTAGTAATTTGTTCTAATGGGTAATTAGTAGAAGTAGTTAATCAATCTTTCAAATGGTATCAGAGCTTGTGTGTTGATCCATGTTTCTTCTTCGTTTATTTTGTTGTTTCTACTATTAGTGTTTCGGTCTTGAGTTAGTTCCTTAGGAGTTGTTTGTGTTTGTTTTTTATCTGCTTTTTTTTTATTCCTATCGTTGTGTGTTTGATGGATTGTTTCAAAGAAGGTGGGTCTACTTCTAGACCTCCCATGCTTGATGGAACCAACTATGCTTGTTGGAAATCTCAGATGAGAGATTTTCTTAAAGCCATTGATGAGCGTGTGTGGAGTGTCGTGGTTGATGGCTGGACTCCCCCTACCATAAATGATGGTGAAAACAAAAAAGAAGCCAATTTCTTATTGGACTACGGTTGAGATAGAAAAAGCTAATTGGAACTCCAAAGGAGTTCATACCATTCTTAATGCAGCTTCTATGGGTCAAATGAAGGCTATAGCCAATTGTGAAATAGCCCAAGATGCTTGGGATAAGTTACAAATTAAAAATGGAGGAAGAAAAAATGTCAAAAAATCTAGATTGAGATCTCTCACTAGTGAGTTTTAAAATTTGACTACGAGAGATGATGAGTCTATTACTGAATTTCATGCTAGATTGTGTGACATTACTAATGAATGCTTTGCTCTAGGTGAAACTTATTCAGACTTCAAGCTTGTGAGGAAAGTGTTCGGAGCTCTCCCTAGGAAGTTCAAATCTAAAGTTACCTCCATTGAAGAATGTCATGATATTGATACCCTTGATTTGAATGAGCTTATTGGTTCATTTCATAACTATGAACTCACTATGAAAAGGTGGTCCAAAGAAAATAAGGAAAAGAGAGTTTCAAATGGAGTGGCCTTATCACACAAAGTTGTTGAAAGTCTTTTTGTGGGAGAAACTATTGAGAATTTAGATGAAGAAAAAGTAGCACTCCTCACCAAAAATTATGCCAAGTTTCTGAGAAATAATATGAGAAAGGGCATAAGTGACTTTAGATGTGATAACTCGAGTAAACCACCTAACTTTCCTCTTAAGCCTACTAATATGGGTGAACATAAGAAACCCAAGGGTATCCAATGCTGTGACTGTTAAGAGTTCGGGCACATACAGGCTGAGTGTGCAAACACCTTGAAGAAAAAGGGGAGAGCTCTGGCTGCAACTTGGAGTGACAATGAAGAGGATCAAAAACCTACTGAATAAGATATTTCTGACTTAGAAGAAAACTATGTTGCTTTCACTATCAAGACATCAGAAACACCATGTTTAGACACTGACATTGATAAAGAGTATAGTGATGAAGATGACTTGGACTAGCAAGCAGCCTATGAATAAATGTAAAATCAGTGGCTCAATGACATCAAGAAGGCAAAAATTCTGGAGATTAAAGTGGGAGAACTTGAAGAAGAAAGGTGAAACTTGCTGCGTAAAGTAGAATTCCTCACATTGGATATTTAAGAAAAAAGAATTACTCTAGAAGAGATTCAAGTGAAGCTGGACTATGCTAATAAAACCATTGAGACATGTACTGTAGGTCAAGCTTTGTTTGACAACATGATGGGGATTGGTCAGTATGCTAGAGAAAAATCAGGTGTTGGGTTCAACCAGCCTTTGGTGATCAAAAAGAAAGAAGAGCTTCCAAGTACATCTCAATATGTGGCTACCCCTCGTTCCTCTCGGCTTGCTCCTTCTACAATATCTTTAGTGACCAAAAAATTCATTCTCATCTGTCGTTTTTGTGGAAAGACAGGTCATATAAGCCCAAGGTGATATAAATTGAATTTTTACTTGTCTAAGCTTCTGAAATCCTCCAAAGACAAACCACTTGTCTCTAAAAATGCTCAAACCAATGCCTTAGTTGTCCATACCTCATTGTTGGCTTGTAACAACAACCAATGGTACATTGACAATGGGTGTTCTCGCCACATGATAGGAAATAAAAATCTTCTTACAAACCTCATGTTTTTGTTGAGGGATATGTTACTTTTGGTGATGGAACCAAAGGAAGAATAATGGGATGAAGAAAGTTGTGTTTGTAGAGTCTACCTCCTTTGGAAAATGTTATATATGTTGAGGGTTTGAATGCAAACATGATAAGTGTTAGTCAAATTTGTGATGAAGGGTGCACGGTTCTATTCTCCAAGACTGACTGTATTGTTGTTTCAACATCTAGAACACATATCTTAACATGGATGAGGCCCATCGATAATTGTTATCTCTTGAGCACTAACTTAGTTTGCAATGCTGCAAAAACTAATGATACTGAATTGTGGCACTACAAGTTAGGTCATTTGAACTATAGAGATCTCAACAAACTTGTGAAATTAAAGGCTATTTGAGGTGTTCCTAATTTGTCTCCCTTGAAAGACAAGATTTGTGGTCCTTTTTAGCTTGGAAAACAAGTCAAAAGTAGCCACCCGCCTTTGAAGTTTCTGGTTACTTCCCAAGTTTAGGAGTTACTACATGTTGACTTGAATGGGCCTATGCAAACTGAAAGTCTCAGTGACAAACGATATGCTATGGTGTGCGTGGATGATTACTCTCGATTCTCTTCTATTAGATTTCTTGGAGAAAAATCTTATTCTTTTGAAAATTTTAAGGGTTTGTGTCTCTCTCTTCCAGCTAAAAGAGGAGAAAAAGTTAAAAAGGTGATTCGTCTTCGTAGTTGTAACGACCTAAATTTGCTAATAAGGCTTGAAGCTTTGATTAGTGTGCCTGGAGGGCAATAATTGTTATACTGCATTAATTTATGTGAATTTAATGAATATGTGGTTAGAATGCATGTTTAGGTGAAATAAATATGCATGCGAACCCCGTTTGTATGATTGGGGTAAATTGGTAATTTTAGCCCACTGAGGGCATAAATTTTATAATTGTATTATGTGATTTGTACCACGTGATTGTGGTGATATTATTGTGATGCACATGCCGAGACGGCCCTAGAGAGCTAGTTAACTCAAAAGTCACAACGGGATTTTATACCCGGCTCGGGAGGAGCCTAGGGGTACTTTGGGAATTTTATGGTTAAGTAGAGAATTAGTGGTTAATGGTTATTGGTGATTGAGTAACTTGAGTAACCATTAGTTACTGCTGAGAGCAACAAGTTTAGGTGAAAGAAATGGTAGAATTTCAATATAGGAGAAAGGACTAGAGTGCCCTTGAGGTTTAGTTAGCAAAGGGTTTTGATGAAGGGGTAAAATGGTCATTTGGTAGGGGGATTAGATAAGTTTCAGCTGGGGAAAAAGGGGTACACGTTTGGCACTAAGTCATAATATAGCTCTTGATAGAAATTGAAGAAAAAGCTAGAAGAGAAGAAGAGGAAGAAATGAGCTGAAGTTGGGCAATTTAGGAGGAGAATCAAGAGGCTTGGGGCAACTAAAATCAAGTATAGGTCAAGATTTTTTTCAGAGGTAAGAGTACACCCCCTGTTTTTCTTAAGTTTCAAGTTTGATTTTTAGAGATTAAGCATTAAATTGAAAGAGAATTATGGTTGGTTTTGTATGGGAATTTAGCTTGGTAATCAAGAGGTTTTGGCTTGAAGCTAGATTTGGAGAGGGCTCAAGGTTGAATTCTTGATTAAGGTAAGAGTTTTAAACATCCTTGGGTTTTCATATCTGTTGTGGTTTAAGATTTTGAGGCATGGTTTAGGTTTTTCAAGCTTGGGTTTGTGTTTTTGGCCTATGGGTTTAAGTTTCTGAAGTTTGAATTCAAAGGGTGGATTTTTGGGTGTGATTGTGTAATTGAGCTGGGTTATGATGTTTATAGGTTGTTGAATGGTCTATTTGGGGTTTTGAATTGGTTTTGGGGCTTAGGTGTGAGTTTGGGATGATTTGGAGGGGTATTGGCTCGGGGAAATGCAGAGGAAAAACCCAGATTTCTGGGTTCACGAAGGTGCGCCGCAGCCCTGTTCTTGGGTGCCGTGGCACGAGGCTGTTTCCAGTCAGGGGAACTTTCTGACTTCTCTGGGCGCCGCGGCCCTTGCGGGTAGCGCCGCGGTGCTAGGCTATTTTCAGGATGGGAAATTTTTCAATTTTGGGCATTTGTTCCGGGGTGCTCGGGGGATGTTTCTGATTCATTGTTTTAGGAATTTGGAGGTCCCGAGAGTACGGGATTGGTCCCAGAAAGTGGTTTTGGAATTGGTTAGTATTAAAGAGTGTTTTATATGTGTTGTGACTAAGGTTTTAGAGAGGCTCGTGCTAGAGGACCGTGCTCGTGACTTTGGTGCACTGTGAAGCTCGGGATACAGGTAAGAAAACTGTAGCACCCGTAGGACAGGGCATGGATCCATAGTGTTAATGCAGGGTACGGCCCTAAATTGTATTACATGTTATGGTATAGTTTAGATTGAATTGTTATATGTTTGAATGTTATTTGAATTGTACTATATGTAATTATAGTAGAGAGAACGGCAAAGGTGCCAAGAATGGAAAATGAGCCGAGAACGGCAAAGGTGCCGAGAACGGAAAATGAGCTGAGAACGGCAAGGGAGCCGAGAACGGCAAATGAGCTGAGAACGGCAAGGGAGCCGAGAATGGCAGCGGTGCCGGAAGTAACACTTAGCACGTGGAATGTTTGTTTAGTCTAATGGACTACTTGGTCATCTATGGATTATCTGATAGGTTGATTATATAATATGCATATGATATGTGTTGTTTGAGTTTTCTTGCTGGGCTTCGGCTCACGGGTGCTCTGTGTTGCAGGTATGGTCAAAGATAAAGTCAACCAGCCATGAGTATGGAGAGCATGAAGCGGCGCGTACATGTTCGGCCTGCCCGACTGCTTTGGTTGGGGGCATTTTCTAATTGGCTGTATTTACCTGTAATTTGATACTCAATCAACTATAAACTTATTTTAAGTTGTAAACATTTTTGCAAACCTTATTTTGGGATCCCAAATGATAGATACTTGAAGTTTTCAACGAAGTAAAGCATTTTCAAAAGATTACAGCCTTAACTTTTGTTTAGTCACACTTTTGTTTTAAAAACCTCGGTTAGCGAGTTAATTGCACAATTCTTCGTAAAACTCACTTAGTAACGACTCTAAGGTAGTAGGGCATTACAACTTGGTATCAGAGCGAGCCAAGGTTTATTGGTTCTGGAGATCGACCGAACATGTACGCTCGCTGTCAGTGACAAGCTCGACTCAGGGTTGGTTGGTATGAATGATTGGTATACTTGAACATATGTTTGAATGCCCTGTATGCCTGCTTATTTATATGGAGTATGATGAATGAGTTGACATATGCATGAGATACTGTTAGGGCTTGGCCCTTGACTATTGCATGTTGAGATTAAAGCGTGCTGAATAACATTATTATGGCAAGTGGATGAATATTGGGATAATGGTCTGCATATTGAGTGTATGTGGTTAATTGTCTAAATTAAATCCATATGTAATATATGTTTATTGTCTTGTATGAAGCATGATGAAACACGGGAATACTTAGTTGTGATAAAATTTGGTAGCTAAATGTATGTCATTGTGGATTTGTCCTAATATGCTTTGTGTGTGCACGATAACTGTGGTTATTTGGATCTAGTTGTGGATTGGTTCAGAGTGTGAACCACAGGGCTGAGGAGTTTGGTCAGTAGTGACAGGTGAACTCAAATTGGTTGTTCCTAGTATGGTTAAGTGGACTTGACATTGTGTTGAAGGGGGGATTCTAGATAATAGTTGGAGTTAGAGATCTCCATTTATCCCTAAAAAGCAACAGCAGTTGGTCACTAGTGTGTGAGTAAGCTGTGGAGTTTAATAGTTGAGATGGAATAGAAGAGCAGCAGACTTCTCTGGGAAAATAGCTGCTTTGTGTTCTTTAACAGTAAGGTTACCAGTGTCGGTTTATTGTGAGGGTGTGGACAGATAAGGGTATTATATGAAAGGCTTAAAGGGTGTTATCCTCTGGTTTTGAGGAAAGTTCGGGTTGACAAAGAATTTATCAGTGGATGGGCAAAGTTAATTCCACCCTTAGTTATAAAAGGATGAGAGACTATGACTAATGGGTTGTGTTAGGTATTGTGCTTGAGGAATGCCTGGAAACTACACTTGGGTCGAGGCATTGGCATGATGGGCTAGAAAGAACTCAGATGATGAATTGATAGAAGAGGTTATAAAGACATGATCTAAACTGTGGAGAATGGGGGGGGGGGGGGGGGGGGGTCTAATAAGCTTGGTTTGGAATGATAAAGTAGCAACAATGTAAATTTATGGGCTTTGTGAATTGGGTAATTCATTTCAGGAAATTGATACGTACGGATGCAGTTGGAAATGATGATGACCCATTTAAGGATTTAAACTCTGGAATAGTCCAAAGTATTTGGGCCGCTCCATGTATGTACTCATCATCTGTACGGGGACAGCGGAGAGGGCCATGTTGTTCGAAGAATGATGAATGATGTAAAGAGCATGAATGATGCAGGGCAAGGGATGTGAAAGATAGTACTTCTATTGATAGAATTCAGCAAGGGCAGATTCTCAATTTTTGAGGTAGAAGGACCCCAGACAGTGCTAGGGCACCTAATTTGTGATTGGCAAGAAGCCTGATTGAAAAGGTAGTTATCAAGATGGTGACAGGAACCAGGGAGGTTATTTGGTATGCACATGAGGGAAAGGATACCACCTGAGAGGATGTTGGGTGAGGGCACGGCTTCTATATGAAATGATTCGGTATGTTAGGATGAATTTCCCATGATGGGGGAATGAAAGACTAGAATGCCTCGTTACATTCAAAGTTCGAGGCTGATTCCTCGAAGATGTGTATTTAACTGAATGGTTTATGCTTTAGTCATGTAACAAGCTGGAAGAACTCGGTGTTGAGAATGTTCCGAGAGGGATTTAGACATAGAGAGTCTGCCTCAAGGGTACTATGCGAGAGGCTGAAGATAATAATATTTATTGAGGAGGAATTAGAAACTTCTGGCAGATGAATTGGGATACAAGTAATCAATAATTTCATAGTGATAACAACAGAGTTCGTCTTAAGGAAGCCTCAACATGAGTCATAGTGAGAGAGTTAATCAGTTAAGAGATAACCATGGATTGTAGAGGATATCATCTGGAGTATGTTAATGAGACTGAATGGAAACTGAGTTGACCAATGGGAAAATTATATGGGTATATAAGGAAAGATTGGGGGTACTTCAAGGTCAGACTACAGGTAGGATTGGTATCAGGAATGTTGTGAAGGATAGGTATTGGTTGACAGAATGAATTACTGAAGCAATCAAAGAAATTTGACTTTGGAGTAGCCATAGCATTATACTGCGGGGATTGTTAGCATCGTCGGTTAAGAATAAAAAGTTTGATGTTGGGTACAAGATGGGACAATGTCTCCAGGAGTTGATCTATGACCTGGTTATTAACAGTTGGAAATCAAGGAAAGAGACATTTTAGGAATTTTTATTTTGTACTGAGTAAGGTGTGAGGAGTTGGTAACAAAGATTCTAGATTGGTTCAAGCTACAGCGGCACAGGTAAGTTCTTTAAGTGGAGAATACAAGAATGGTTTAGGCAAGTCCCCTTCAAGTTCACGAGTAGTATATGTGGATTACTCTTAGACGGAAATGGAGAGCAAATGATTATTATGCTGAAGACGTTAGTACCCAGGAGGCAGGGTCACAGGTAAGGTTCTACGAAGTGTCAATTAGGGTTTCGTTAGGAGTACTCAGAGTAAAGCTATAAGAAGAAAGGATATGTATAAGAAGATTTGATCTGAAGCCACAAAGAAGCTACTGAAGGATGTCTGAAGAATAGAAAGCATAACAGGACTGGCAAGCGTGTCATCTATCACATAAGTATCTCCGCAGACAACTACATCAGAGACGGGAAGAACAGTAAAAAATTTAAAGTAAACGGGATGAATGGTGTTAAATCGGAGTTCAGAAGATAAGGTAAGAGTTGATTGGTACCTGGTGATGCAAATATATGGGTGTGTTATAGTTAAGTATAGAGGGATAGCCTAAAGGACCTAATCCATGATGAGGATATGGAACTGTGGGGGTGCATCACAGGTTGGGCACACCCAGGCTCAAATTGACGCGAGGATGGATTGAACCTTGCGGGAGGTGAAAGAATGGAACATGGTTGATATACTTGGAACGTTAAGTTGACAGTTATGCATAGCATAAGGTACTTGAGTGTTGGGTATTAGTAAGAAAAATAAAGTTGAGACCCAGATTCAGTGAAAAGTAACAGATGGGTGATCGGTGTTTGAAATCCTCGATTGAACGAGCGGAAATTTATTTGGAGGCGGAACTCCTATATGGGAGGCGTGTGTCAGTCAAGGAATAATGCCATAGATTGTAAAGGACTGGACAAGGCAACGACTGAGATTGGCATAACGTTAGTATGTAATGATTAACTAGTGAGTGTCACTGAACTATGGAATCCAAAGAGTTGGCTTTGGTTGAAACAGGGATAAACCCTGTCAAGGTGGTACAAGTTAGGATACCAGGATCGAATGAAGGATCCAATTAGAATTTGGCATATGATCGAGAACTCTGAATGGATATCATTCCACCTCCTAGGGTACATTGTACTGGGAGGGTTGAGCGGGTGATAGAATTTAGTGTTTTCTTTTGGACACTAAGGGGTTAAGTGATGTGGTGGTGTATCGTGGGAATAGACCACATTAGACCTTAAGTAAGGTGTTTGGACATGAAAAGCTTTAACTCAGCTGATTGAGTTAATGTAGTTGGTTCAGGTGAACTGGTATCAGGGTAGAACGTCAATGGTACTGAACTGAGACCCTATAGTATTCTAAATTTTGGAAAGGAACTAGAGAACAAAGAGAACAGAGTGGGAATCTGGAATTATCAGTTGATTGCAAGTGGAATAGCAGTCTGAAAGCTTATCAGATATCTTAAGGAGTTAGGCGTTGAGTATGCGAGTACTTGAGATATTTAGAGACGTGCAATCCTTGATGAGTTAGTCATGGTGACAATACTGGTGTCTTGTTAAGGTAACACGACATAGGACATGGTAAGAGGTGAAAGATAGTGGATACTTCAGTTTGGCATTGGTTCAGAGAGAAAGCCAAAGAGGTTGTTGGAATTCTTAAGGCATGAGTGTCTGCCTATCTGGAAGAATAAAATAATTTGTAAATTGTTAAATTTTGGGAAAATAAAGTTCCGGGATGAGAGATTTGTATCTCTCTACGTAATAGCAGACAAGGATTCGTATGGTGTTCAAAGAAAGAAGGGGGAGTTCTAACTCCTGATTCAACATAAACTCTGAAGTTGTACCAAGGGTTAGGCCAGGGGCCTATAGATTGATCTCACCTAGTAGGGGTGATGACTTATGGGTATCTCTGGAATCAGAAATGAGACAATGAGGTGATCAGTGTAATCTAAGCAGACTCTGAAGCTTCAGCAGGGTTGCGGTGCAAGCAAGGAGCTAACGAAAGTATGGCTACTAGACAAGATCTTGTGGGATAAATTTGTTACTCTTGTAAGAGTTTTGTCGAGAAATAAATTAAAAGTGGTGGACCCTGGAAATTTATGGTCA
The DNA here is from genome assembly GCF_963169125.1 of Humulus lupulus. Classification (NCBI taxonomy): domain Eukaryota; kingdom Viridiplantae; phylum Streptophyta; class Magnoliopsida; order Rosales; family Cannabaceae; genus Humulus; species Humulus lupulus. The sequence continues at coordinate 36,255,138 of NC_084796.1, read as the reverse complement.
GAGATGCGGATTTACTGCCTGATGTGTTTGGGTAAATTTTGAGGACGAAATTTTTATGACAAGGGGATAGTTGTAACGACATAAATTTGCTAATAAGGCTTGGAGCCTTGATTAGTGTGTCTGGAGGGCAATAATTGTTATACTGCATTAATTTATGTGAATTTAATGAATATGTGGTTAGAATGCAAGTTTAGGTGAAATAAATATGCATGCGAACCCCGTTTGTATGATTGGGGTAAATTGGTAATTTTAGCCCACTGAGGGCATAAATGTGATAATTGTATTATGTGATTTGTACCACGTGAGTGTGGTGATATTATTGTGATGCACGTGCCGAGACGGTCCTAGAGAGCTAGTTAACTCAAAAGTCACAACGGGATTTTATACCCGGCTCAGGAGGAGCCTAGGGGTACTTTGGGAATTTTATGGTTAAGTAGAGAATTAGCGGTTAATGGTTATTGGTGATTGAGTAACCTGAGTAACCATTAGTTACTGCTGAGAGCAACAAGTTTAGGTGAAAGAAATGGTAGAATTGCAATATAGGAGAAAGGACTAGAGTGCCCTTGAGGTTTAGTTAGCAAAGGGTTTTGATGAAGGGGTAAAATGGTCATTTGGCAGGGGGATTAGATAAGTTTCAGCTGGGGAAAAAGGGGTACACGTTTGGCACTAAGTCATAATATAGCTCTTGATAGAAATTGAAGAAAAAACTAGAAAAGAAGGAGAGGAAGAAATGAGCTGAAGTTGGGCAATTTAGGAGGAGAATCAAGAGGCTTGGGGCAACTAAAATCAAGTATAGGTCAAGATTTTTTTCAGAGGTAAGAGTTCACCCCCTGTTTTTCTTAAGTTTCAAGTTTGATTTTTAGAGATTAAGCATTAAATTGAAAGAGAATTGTGGCTGGTTTTGTATGGGAATTTAGCTTGGTAATCAAGAGGTTTTGGCTTGAAGCTGGATTTGGAGAGGGCTCAAGGTTGAATTCTTGATTGACGTAAGAGTTTTAAACATCCTTGGGTTTTCATATCTGTTGTGGTTTAAGATTTTGAGGCATGGTTTAGGTTTTTCAAGCTTGGGTTTGTGTTTTTGGCCTATGGGTTTAAGTTTCTGAAGTTTGAATTCAAAGGGTGGATTTTTGGGTGTGATTGTGTAATTGAGCTGGGTTATGATGTTTATAGGTTGTTGAATGGTCTATTTGGAGTTTTGAATTGGTTTTGGGGCTTAGGTGTGAGTTTGGGATGATTTGGAGGGGTATTGGCTCGGGGAAATGCAGAGGAAAAACCCAGATTTCTGGGTTCGCGAAGGTGCGCCGCGGCCCTGTTCTTGGGCGCTGCGGCGCGAGGATGTTTCCAGTCAGGGGAACTTTCTGACTTCTCTGGGCGCCGTGGCCCTTGCGGGTAGCGCCGCGGCTAGGCTATTTTCAGGATGGGAAATTTTTCAATTTTGGGCATTTGTTCCGGGGGCTTGGGGGATGTTTCCGATGCATTGTTTTAGGAATTTGGAGGTCCCGAGAGTACGGGATTGGTCCCAGAAAGTGGTTTTGGAATTGGTTAGTATTAAAGAGTGTTTTATATGTGTTGTGACTAGAGTTTCAGAGAGGCTCGTGCTAGAGGACCGTGCTCGTGACTTTGGTGCACTGTGAAGCTCGTGATACAGGTAAGAAAACTGTAGCACCCGTAGGATAGGGCATGGACCCATAGTGTTAATGTAGGGCACGGCCCTAAATTGTATTACATGTTATGGTATAGTTTTGATTGAATTGTTATATGTTTGAATGTTATTTGAATTGTACTATATGTGATTATAGTAGAGAGAACGACAAAGGTGCCGAGAACGGCAAATGAGCCGAGAACGACGAAGGTGCCAAGAACGGCAAATGCGCTGAGAACGGCAAGGGAGCCAAGAACAGCAAAGGTGCCGAGAACAGCAAGGGAGCTGAGAACGAAAAATGAGCCGAGAACGGCAGCGGGGCCAGAAGTAACACTTAGCACGTGGAATGTTTGTTTAGTCTAATGGACTACTTGGTCATCTATGGATTATCTGATAGGTTGATTATATAATATGCATATGATATGTGTTGTTTGAGTTTTCTTGCTGGGCTTCGGCTCACGGGTGCTCTGTGTTGCAGGTATGGGCAAAGATAAAGTCAACCAGCCTTGAGTATGGAGAGCATGAAGCGGCGCGTACATGTTCGGCCTGCCCGACTGCTTTGGTTGGGGGCATTTTCTAATTGGCTGTATTAACCTGTAATTTGATACTCAATCAATTGTAAACTTATTTTAAGTTGTAAACATTTTTGCAAACCTTATTTTGGGATCCCAAATGATAGATACTTGAAGTTTTCAACGAAGTAAAGCATTTTCAAAAGATTACAGCCTTAACTTTTGTTTAGTCACACTTTTGTTTTAAAAACCTCGGTTAGCGAGTTAATTGTACAATTCTTCGTAAAACTCACTTAGTAACGGCTCTAAGGTAGTAGGGTGTTACAGTAGTGATCATGGCAAGGAATTTGAAAATAATGTCTTTGTTAATTTTTACAACCAAGAAGGTATAGCCCACGAGTTATCAGAACCCAAAACTCCTCAACAAAAAGGAGTTGTGGAAAGGAAAATTTTAACTCTCCAATAGATGGCTCGAGTTATGTTGAATGCAAAGAAACTGTCAAAAAGACTTTGCGCTGAAGCGATCAACACGACATGTTATATTAGCAATCGGGTGCACCTTCGTCCTGGAACCAAATAAACCTATTATGAGTTGTGGAAAGGCAAAACACCAAATTTGGCTTATCTTCATGTGTTCGGTTGCAAATGCTATGTACCAAATGGCGCCTCACTCCACAAAACCCGAGTGCACAAAGGCCTCGCCTACATGCATAAGTGCCTACGCATAGCAAATAAGGGCCTCGCCAAGCCACCTACGTGTGCATAAGTACGCCGCCTCCCTCCGACAAGGGCCTCGCATAGCGAGGCCAAACCTTTCTACGCATGCATAAGTGTGTCGCCTCCCTTGGAAAAAGGCCTCGCATAGCGAGGCCCAACCTTCCTATGCACGCATAAGTGTACTGCATCCCTCGGACAAAGGCCTCGCTCCTATGCACACATAGATGAACCGCCTCCCTCGGATAAGGTGTTGGGATTAGTGCCCTTTAAAGCATATGTTTTTAATAATGTTTTATGAAATAAATTTTTGCATATATTGTTTGTTTATTATTATTAGAATAATATTATATAAATATCAGAAAATTCCCAAATTCGTTATTGTGACTACAATCTTGTATTGGTATGAGAAGATTAAGATTGTAGGGAACGGATTTAAACAGATCGCTGTAAAACAAAGTTATGTGGAATCTTTGGATTAAATACTGTAAGTACGTGTAGTGTCCCAAATTTTACTTTGCTAGATAGTAGTAGTAGTTAGTATTAGTTTGTAGTATGTTAGTTTCCGTGGATTTTGGTTCAATCCAAGACTTAGTTGGAAACTCATAGCAACAGTTATGGATTTTATAAGTTTAACCTATAGTTTAGAAATATTAATAATAACATAAGGTTTGATTAATATTTCTGGTCCTAGAAATATTATTTATTATTACCTAAGGTTTAGATAGAATTAATAAAAGCATGACACTTGTCATAATCATGTTTATTAAGGATTTAAGTATTTTTTTTTAAATAAAAGAAAGTCTAGAAACTCCAGAACCTTCCACAAACTGTTAGGATCACGTTTAGACTTAGTCAAAGTTGTTTTATCAATTCAAAATATGCTGAAAAAGTGCAAATACGTGTTTGATATATCAACGTATGCTGATATATCGCATCTATAGGGGCTGATATATCACCTACAGAAGATACAGAAAACACGTCGACTTCATACGAACGATGGAATGGGGCTTGGGAAAATGGTCTAGGCGATATATCGCCCCTGGTGCATCATTTTTTAATCTGGAGGATTTTTAAATTTTAAGATAGCCTTAACCACTTAGACATGCCTTTGAACGATTTTGACCGAAAACTGGGCTTTTGTTGAACGAAAAATCAAATCTTTTTCATTTTATATTCATTTATTTATTCAAATTAAAAGGGGTTAGTTTCACTCCTTGAACTATATAAATAGGACCTAGTACTCAACCATTTTCTTCATTCTTTAAGCAATCTTCAGAGTGTTCAAGTTGCTAAGGTTACTATAGAGAGAAACACTTGGGTTTTTGGGTTAAAAGCTTTATTATTCTAAGCTTTTCTAAACACTTGGGAAGTAAGATATAGAGTTTTTTCGGTATGGAGGTATAGATCAAGTCATAAGATCATTCAAGGTATTCTTATCCTTAAGTTCAATTCTTCATGGTTCTTTAGTTTTCTTTTATTTCCTTTCAAATCCCAACTCTTCTTTTTTATTCTTGACTAGGTGGTTAAGTTTCTTGTAACTTAAGATTCTTGTTGGTAAGTTTCTACTTGGATGATTTAGTTCTCTTTTTCATCTCTTTCTTTAGAAACTCACCATTCTTACTGTTGGTTTTAGGAGTGTTCCAAATCCCGTTCTTGTCTCCATATCCCAATTTTCGGTAAGGAAAATAGGATAGATTTTATGTGTTTATATGTTTATGTTATGGTATGTTTTATGCTATAATATGTATATGTATAAATATGTTTTGTAGTCCTTGGGCATATGAATTGCTTAGATAGCAAGCCCCAAGAATTTTTATCATTTTCATGGTTTAGAGTTATGATTTACCCTACCTCGATTAGTAGACAAAGGACATAGATGGGTTATCATATACTACCATGTGATCTAACCTACCTCGATTAGTAGACAGAGGACCTAGATGGTTTTATCACATGCCATGTTAATGAGTTAATGGTCATTAATAATGTAGTCCTATATGTTATATGTTTTTATAGTCATATGTTTTATAGTATATATTTATGATATAGTCTTATGTTTATGATTTATGATATATGTTGTTAGTAGATTTTCCTTGCTAGGCATTAGGCTCATTCCTTTATTTTTAGCTTGATGCAGGAAAATGACTATGGAAGGCGAAAAGATTCATGGAAGCTTGACTTGTGTGTTGAGGATGAATGGATTGAATGGACTGCGTGAACGATCGAGGATTGCGTTATTTTTTAGTCTTTTGAATTATGTTTTGATGTATTTCCGCAATTAGTATTTAATTAATTTAAGTTTGTTTTTATGTATTAAACAATGGGTACCCATATCGTATTTTATATTTCATATTTTACTTTGTATTTTGCACAATATTTATTTTGGAGTTTTAAATAAAGTTATGTTATTTCTTATGTATGTTTCCCAAAATAGTAGCTATGTTTAGTAGTTTTTAATGGTCCAACGTCTTAGAAATAGTTGGGTCATTACAGTACGGTACACTCATATTATGAATACATGTAATATAGATCTGGATTACTGATGTAGTAGGACATCTTAGTGGAGGTACTTTATATAAAGTGGTTATAACTGAACTGGACCTGATATGTTATTAATACTATTTACTTTATAATTACTAATTAAACATATCAATAAGATGATCATATACAAATTGATCTTAATCCTGAAGTTATTATGAACTCCTCTTTATGTCATATGAGTTCTTTGATTCACTTGTTATGGTTTGTCAGAATGATCAGGCTAAAAACTTTTATTTTGAGAACTCATTGATGTAAATGGCTGGGGACATATTATACAGATATGAAATCTATACCTTTCTGAGATGAATTGAATAATGATTTTCTTAAGGGTTGGCCTTTGGAACTGAAAGGTTATTTAACTCAAATTCATAAATCAGTTTATGAATTAACATTCACCAGTAAAGTTAATGGTACTTAAGGAAACAAGATATAATTAAAGATGTGAAACGGTGATTAATTCCTACTTTAATTATGAATCATTAATAGATGATTGAATTGTGTGTAGTGATTAAATCGATGGACATTTTTTTATATATATTTAAAAGTACTCAATAAATAAATGTCTATAATTACAAGAGTGCAATCTAATATTTTTAATGGAATATTATTGAGATTAATAAATTAAGGTTATTATATTAAAGAGTTTTAATTAATAATCATAATTTATTGGAGCTTGAAATTATAGGTCCATAGGTCCCTGACATGGCTCTATCAACACTATTCAAGGTAAGAGTTGAAATTGGAAAAAATCACGAATATGGCATTTTTTGATGAAATTTTCTTTGGGGTCAAATATGTAATTGAGACAAATTAATTAATTATATTTTTCAAAAATTATTTTTTATTTTTAAAAAATAGAATTTAAAAAATTAAGATAATTAATTTTGAATTAATTAGCTTTATTTATTTAAATAATGTGAAAAATATATTTCAGATAATTCAAATTGGATTTGAATTTGAAATGATATTTATTCTTTAATTAATCTGATAAATAAGTCATCAAGTTTGGATATTTTTTAATAAATAAATTATTAAATAATAATTAAAAGAAAATTGTTGGAACACATCCCTGATTTCAGGGATGTGTTACACGCCAACTACATGTACTGTAGTTGGGTGTAACAATTTCCATTAATGGCTTTCGGATATTTCTTTTATTTATTTAATTATTTAATAATTGATTTATAATTTGAATTTTGAATTTAAAAAATTTGATTAATTCTTTTATATATTTATCAGATGGAAATAGTTTCATAGGACTTTTGACTGAAAGAAAATAGATCGTATTATTTTTCTATATCCTTGAAAATTATCCCAGACCTAATATTCCATGATCTTATGTGTTGAGAATATCTTATGAATCAGAAATTTTTTCCTACTATTACTCTACGTGCCCACACACGTCTTGAGATATAGAGATACATCTTGGAAGATCTTGGTCTAAGTATTTTGAAGAACTCCTTTGGATTGGATGTTCGTTAGAGATACAAAAAGATGGCAAGGATTCTTGATAGTTCTTCAACTGGTAAATGCTCATCTTTTTATTTTTCTATGATTAATGTTTTGCATATTAATGGATCTGATTATTTAATGTCTGTTCTTTCTGCTGCCCACATGGTAAACCAGTTACCAACAATTGGTACCAGAGCGATCATTAATCTCTGCATGCATTAATTATTGGTTAGGTATAATATGCATTCTTATATTATCATAATATGTGATGAATAGATGGATGTTTATTATGCTGAATGTATGTTCTTAAGAGTCGTTAATTATATGGTATTTTGGGTTTAAGAATTGTTCTTATTTTTCTAGATCTACAAAATTGTAAGCCATATGGGGCATAGGATTTTTTGTAATTTAAATTTTTTGTAATAGTATGATTAATTGCAAAAAGTGTAATCACAAGCCCCAAGCCCCAAAGGGTGCCGAGACCCTCTCGGCATGCCTTAGCCTAAGCCCAGGCTCCTTGCGCACAAGCCTCGCGGCCCCTGCCTATCGCGCCTATGCACACTAGGCGCCTAACCCCACGACTGCTCAGCACCTCCAACACTCCTCTCGCATCCCTTGGCCTGCACGCCCCTGTGCCTTGGCGCGTCTGTCGTGCCCAGCCAAGCCTCCTGGCTCCCATCGTGCCTAGCGTGCCCAACCTTTGTGGCTTGGTGGCTCTTTGAGCCACCCCACCAAGCCAAACCCTAAAATTGCAAACATAACTCACTTGGATCCTTACCTGAACCCTAGAGTGATTATTGGTTTCCTTGAATTTGTGGGCTCAGCCCAAATTGTTAATTGGAATTTTAAAATTCTAATTAAATTTTGAATTAAGTGGCCCAAGTTCAAATTGGACCTAAATGACCTATTGGACTTTTATTAGCCAAGTTCAATATTTTAAAAGATTGTTTACAAATATTGAAGTTATTTATAATTCAAAATGGGCTAGATGGCATAAAAATAATAGAAGGCCCAAAAGATGGAGATGGAGAATCTACATGATGCATTGGTTTTCTTTTTATTTATTCTATAAATTATTACATGTGTTGTAATTTTTCTAGAAATACCCAAAACACCTGGTTCGCATTTATTTACTTATTTGTTGTTTTTATTTATTTATTTAAATGTTTGAATGTATTAAAAGTGTTTAATAACTGTAGAGTCCAAGAACTTTACTTAGCTAGTTAGATAGTAGTATTATAGTATTTATAGTATTATCTTTGTAACTGTGGATTTTTGGTTAAGACCGGGAATTATTTGGACACTCATAGTAGTACTTATAGATTTTCTAAGTTTAACCTATAGTTTAAGAATATTAATTTTAACCTAAGGTTTGATTAATATGACTGATATTAAGGATAATATTTATTATACTATAAGGTTTAGATAAGAACCAATAGGATTTTAAGCACATGTTATGAATGGGTGATTAAGGATTAAGTATTTTGAGGATTAAATTTAATAAGGGGTAAAGTTTGAATGCTCTAAGGTCAGTCAGCAGCTTTGAATACGTTTAAGGGCTTAGTCAAGGCTGTTTACTCCATTCAAACTTAGCTAAAAATGTGTAATTTCGTGTTTAAATAATTAGCGTGTGCCGATATATCGCAGCTATAGGGGGCGATATATCGCAGCACGTAGATACGGAAAACACGAGACAATGCACGACAGCCTCGGGCATACTGGCCCAGGCGATATATCGCCTACAGGGGGCGACATATCGCCTCCTTCAGTATATTTTGAAACATTTTGAAATCGTTTTCCATTCAGCCATTCAACCTCTTGATAAGTCCAACATCTTTTTGAACGAGTCTTCAGCCTCTGCTGAACAATAATTCAAATTATTTTCACCTAAAAAGCTATTATTTTTATTCAAGTAAAATTAAGATCCTTTCATTCCTAAACTCTATAAATAGGACCTAGTACCCAGCCATTAATCATCTTTTGCTCTGAGTTCAGAGGCTGCAAGTGCTAAGTGAGTGTGAGAGTGTAAACACCTGGGTTGGGGAATCATAAGCTTGATCATCATAAGCTTATCAAACACTTTGGGAAGTAGGGTTTTATAGTATTTCGGTTTGAGGTGTAGATTGGTCTTACAAGTCTTCAAGGTAACCCAAAACTCTAGTTCATTTCTGTACTTGTTCTTTTAAGTTCTCATAGTCTTCTACTCAGCCTCTAACTTTAATCTTTATTTTGGTTAGGAAATCTAAGTTCTTGAGCAAAAAGGTTTTGGTAAGTATGTTTCTCAAAGGTTTAGTCCTTCCATTCCTTTCATTTCTTTTTCTTCAAATCTACTCACCTTGTTATATATGGTTTTAGGAGTGTTCCAAAAGTCCCAACTCTGTCCTCACATCCTGGTAACTTTGGTAAGGAAAATAGGATAGAATCTATATGTTATATGCTTATGTTATCTTATGTTTTATGCTATGAAATATGTTATAAAATATGTTATGAAATATGTATGTTTGTAGGCTTGGGCATATGACCCATTTGACTAACAAGCCCCAAATAGATGATGGGCATATGACCTACTTAGTTAGTAGGACCCCGCTAATCTAATGGGCATATGACTTGATTAGTCTATGGGACCCCAAGTAATAATGGCCATTATAGTATGTGCATGATATAAGTATTATGTTAAGTTTTTATGTTTCTTATGAAATTTATGTATATGAACTATGTGTTAGATTTTTCCTTGCTGGGCATTAGGCTCATTCCTTTTTGTTTATATGTGCAGGAAAATAGCTATAGTGGCGGTAAGATTCGTGGATGCTTGGGGAATGTGTATCGGTGGTGAATGGAGTCAAGGAGTCGAGAGTTCGATTTTCGAGGATGTAGTCTTGTTTTATGGTTTTATATGTATTTTTCCGCACTTTCTATGTAATTCCTTTTATTTTAAATTATGTTTTGTTTTTAAGACAATGGGATCCCATATCCTTCTTGATATTTTATGTAAGTAACTCTTATTTCTACAAGTTTTTCTAATAAAGTTATGGTATTTTCGCAAATGTAAGTTTTATTAAGGATTTGTATGTATAGTTTCGTTAATGGTCCAAAAGTCTAGAGTAGTGGGTCATTACAATAACATTGTCATGCATTATAACATGTCATTCGTATTACCCACACAGTACATCTAATTCAAGCATACATCTCATATCGAGTAGAAACATGTTTGAATTAGGAACGTCCTCTTTGATTATATGCATTAAATGAAACATATAATTAATCTAGAACAAAGCGGTTAGTTGATTTTAAGTGTTAATTTCAAGGCCTATTTGATAATTAATTTGATTAGATAGGCAAATGATATTATTAATAGTTAGAGCATTTATTGACTAGATAGTTTAAGGGCCTACTTAGTAAGATGATTAAATCTTGTTTAATGATTTAATTGCTTAATAAGGTTAGTAATTATTATAATATCATTTGGTAAATTAATTTGATTAATTTAATTAATTAAAAAACATAGGATATTTTGAGAAAACAAATATTCTAAAATAGTGAGTGGGAGAAGGGGTAATAACAATAACTCCTATGATCTCCATTATTAGTTAACACCAATATTTCATAGAATGGGCCTCGAGGCACCTTTGTTTGCGCCCCCTAAGGAAAGTTCTTGACTGTGTTATTATTCAAGGTTAACTTCTATATAGAATAGGATTGATGATGTATTTCAAGTTTGACTGACCCTAAGGCACACTCTTGAGTTAAGTCATTAATCTAAAGTAATGGGTTACACTCACAAAGCTTAACTAGGCTTTCGAGCGGACTAGTTAATCTTGATCAATCAAGCAGTTGTTCATAAGTCAAAAGAGAAAATAGTTGATTTTAAGTTTTCACTTATGAATTTGAGAAGTATCTCAAAATTAATTTAAGATTAGTTTGACCTACTCTAAGGCTGGTCCATTAATTTTTAAATTGATTTATCGTGGAATTAGTAATAATTATTTTTTATGTGGTATTTAAACTTCTTGCATTCATGCATTATATTTACTATTCCAAAAATTGTTGATATTCATAATATATGCTAAATTCAATTTTGTTTTATTTATTTATTTCAGCAATGATGAATTCAAACCCTATTACTAATTTACTTGAAAACAAGAAACTTACTAGTGATAATTTTATGAAATGGAAATCAAATATGAACATTGTTTTGATTTGTGAGAACCACAAGTTTGTCTTTACTGAGGAATGTGCTGAGGCCCTTGCTACCACTACTCCCAAAACTGCTAGGGAGAAGTATGATGCTTGGATTTTATCCAACAACAAGGCTAAGTGTTACATGCTTGCTAGTATGAGTGATATACTCACAAAAAAGCATGAAGAAATGGAGACTGCATATCTCTTCAAGCCATGTTTGGACAGTAGTTAGATCAATGGAGACATGAGGCTACTAGAACCTACATGAACATGAAATGAAGAAAGGAGTTTCCTACCAGAGAACATGTGTAACGTCCTACATTTTCGGGTACCTTTAAACGACTCGGGTCGGTATTTTTCCCCCGGGTTAAGAATATTATTTTAAATAATATTATATTTTGTTTGTAAGTATTCCATGAGTTATTGCTAGCCAAAATATGAATTTTGTGATTTTAAAAGTCAAGATAAGACTTTCGGTCCTGGACCGACACAAAAACCCTGATCGGGTAAAAATCTCGGAAAATAAAATGAAAAATCATGGCAATTATATTTTGGGCATAAAATACATTCATAAAAGTTAAAGTTTGGTAAAAAATAATAAACCTAAAAGAAAATGGAAATTTTAGGGCATTTTGTGTTAAATGCCTAATTTTACCGAAATGGGGAATTTTATTCCATGAATGGACCTTAGGTTAAATTTTATTATGTGATTAATTAAATTAAATGTGAGAGGCATTTAATTTAATTAATTAATGTTAAGTTTGGTGATTAAAACTTAATAAGAGTGAAAAAATGTGTCAAAAGTCAATTTGGACTTTTCTTCTTATAAACCTTTATTAACCTTTATAAAAAATAAAAAAAATTAATGGTCACATATATGGAAAAGGGTGGCTGGCCATGTGCTATTTTAGAGTGGTGTGAACCCAATTTTATAAAATTCAAATTCCATTTAATTAAGAAGTCAAGTGGGCAAGTGGGTAGAAAAGGACTCAAGTGTTTTGTGATATTTTGAAGAGTTGTGTGAGCCATTCTAACCCCCAAATCCGACCACTCTCCCTCCCTCATTCACTCTCATCTGATTTTTGAAGACTCTCTCAAGTGTTCTCTCCATTTTCAACCCCAAGAACACCAAAGAAACTTGGAAGCTAAGTCTTGGTCTTGGAAGGGTTTTCCCTAAGGTAAAGTTTCATTAATCTAGACTTTTGTCAAGTTTTAATCATAGAGTTTCAAATAGCTAATTACCTATGTTGTTGGAGGAAGTTGGTTAGGGTTTTTGAAAGGTTTTGAAGGAGTCAAAGCTTATAGGAAGGTCCAAACCTTAAGCAAGAACACCAAAGAGGTAAAAAGTTTACTTTTGATGATTTTGTTGTAGGGTTTTTAGTTTTAAGCATTATTTTGTATATCTAATGCTTAGAGTTTCTTGTTGATGATGTAATAAGGTTATGGTAGTTGTTTAATAATTTTTATGATGCATGTGTATTGATTTTTGAAAATGGGAACCAAAACCCCCAAGGGTTTTGTAGGATACCCTAAAACAAAACATGTTTTGAGCTGTGACTTCCAAGGGGTCAAGCAGCCACTGTATATTGGTTTTGTAAAATTTAATTGTACTGTGATGTTGTTGAGATTGAGTACATAAAATTGAGCTTTTGAAACACAAAAAAATGTTTAGAAATGAGTAAGTTATGCTATTTCAAAGTTTAGGTAAAAAACTGTTTTTTCGTATTCTTATTTTCGGAACCAAGTTTGGACAGCCACTGTATAGGGAAAATGAACCCAGTTTTTTCTAAAATTTTGTGGACATATTTCTGGCATAACCTATTAGTCCACTGTAAAATTTGGTAAGAAAATATTGAACGGTTTGAAAGTTATTAACTGTCAAAGTTTAGAAAAAATAAGGACTTGAAAATAAGGTCATTTTTACCTCATTGTTGGAAAATGATTTCACCAATCAAAAATGCTCATTTTGACCTAAGATTTTACAAAGACCTAAATGGCATAACAAAAATGGAATTGGGAAATTTTGGTAACAATTGGGTAAGTAAATTTCAAGTTATGAACTAACGAAGTATGTAGTTAAAAATGTGAAAAATAGGTTTTTTTACACTTAGTGTAAAAATGAGATTTTGGAACATAAGGTAAAAAGTAAAATTTTGTTTATTTCAAGATATAAATTGGTAAGTCTTGAAATCATATTTTCACTAAAATTACCCCTTTGAGTTTAAATGAATTATTTTTCTAGTAAGTAAAATTGATTAATTGCTTTTGGGAAAATTAATTAGTCAAGATGAGAATTTATAACGGTTTTCCTAATTAAGACAAATTAGGCAGTTTTCTTAAAACGGTTTTTAGATATTAAAACCTTAAGAAAAATAAAAGGAAAATTTAAAGAGTTTATTTTCTTTAAAAATAATTAAGGAATTTATTTGTATTTTATGGATATAATACCGGCTAAAATCTTACATATTTTAACCGACTAGTCGAAAGTGCGGGTTAATAGCGATACCTTGAAAGAATAAGATTTTTAGCGGGTTGTGGGGAAATACCATTGTGATACCCGAGCCTAGGTATCGAGACCTTAGGATAGGTCTCCCCGAGACTTAGGGTTTAGTCTCGAATATTTTGTATGACTTTCCTTAATGGGTTTAAAACCAAATAAGGATTGTAAATCCTTACAAATGACTTTTATTAAAATGACCAAACTGCCCAAAATAATAATAATGAATTATGAGTGCCATAATTAATCCGAGTATACTGTATGGATAACTACAGTATTGGCTAAGCGTAACTGGACTGAACGTTGGAGGGTGAAAACTTGCTGAGCGCTAAGGACTCCAAGTAAGTCAACTTATATTGTATGGCTGCAACATGAAATGATTATTGTCTTGTATGTTAGTATAGGGATACATGCATATATATAGGCTGTCATAGAAAGTTGCTTAGAGACGTTAGTCTAGTGAGTGCTGATTTAGAAAATATGAACGGTAGAAATCCATCATATCCTAGACGGTTGATCCCCGTCACACTGCTTGATTTTATTTATGTTCGGTTCATTACCGTGACGAGTGGCCATGAGATGAGGATAAGCTGGTTAAACCTAGGGGCGCCAAGATAAATGGGACCTAGGGGCCCTCATGCTTACTTAATCATTGGACGGTTAGAATCCGAGCAAGTGCTCTGATAAGTTATTCCCGGATAGCAGCCGTGAATATTGGCCATTCCGTGAGAGTGCCTAGAGATACTAGGGGTTGCCAAGATTGAGTGAGGCTGAACACCCTAGGGGCAGCTGCTCACCAGCACCACTGATTAACATAGAAGTCTCCGTAAAATCGTGTAAATTGGATTACACTCTTGAATAAGTAGCGATGCCCTAGGTAACACGATAGTTACCCTTGATGAGAATATTTATTGGCTAGATCTTAGTGTGGGGACTCGGTTCTCTTTTACAGATTAGCAATTATGTTGGAGGGCGTGTTACGCATGAATTGTTGGAAATTGTCGAGCGTTGGTCTCGAATTATGTTGTGATATAATATATCTGCTTGCTCTGGGATTTTCTGAGTGCAGGGATATAATTGTTGATAAGATATAGTTGTGATATAATATATCTGCTTGCTCTGGGATTTTCTGAGTGCAGGGATATAATTGTTGATAAGATATAGTTGTGATATAATATATCTGCTTGTTCTGGGATTTTTCTGAGTGCAAGATTTTTATCTAGTTACGAATTAATTTATCATTGGTTATCAGGCATGACCATAAGTTTGCCAGGACGCTTTAGCGTTCTTGAAATTGATTGTGTAGGGTCCGGATGGGTCCGAAACCCTAATTATCTACATGCTTTGTTTGAAAGTTGATCTTACTAAGCGTTTTCGCTTACCAAGTTGTTTCATGTTGTAGGTAAGAGCAAGGGCAAGGCAGAGCAGTGAGCGCTGGAGTCTTCCTTGCAAATGTACATGTGGACCGACCTTTTGGGAAGCCTTTTTATTTTTGGAAATGTTGTGTAATTTTCCTAAACTAGGCTCACTCTAATCTTTATAAAACATGTTTGTAACTAAATGTTAAGTATGGCCATACGACTTTTTAATTTTTTTTTTTTCTATGGGTTTTTGAGACATTTTGTTAAATGAAAACAGTTATATTTCCGCATTATCGAGTCTTGAAAATCCGGGTCGTTACAACATGTTCTAAACATGATCAAAACAATGCGTGATGCGGAAGTTCATGGAGCAACCATTGATGAGGGAACTCAAGTTAGTCTGATACTTGAATCACTCTTTCCAGCTTTTTCCACATTTACTACCAACTATGTTATGAACTAGTTGGAATATAATATCCCTAGCTGTTAAATGATGTAATGACCCAACTATTTCTAAGACATTTGTAAAAAACGCCCTAAACTAATACTTATAAAACATTCACATAACATAGTTTATAAAAGAATACCACTCATTATCAAAGTCTCAGTGGGAACTTGCTTAAAACCATGCAAGTTGGCGCCATTAGTTTTAAAAGAAAACATAAATTTTTATGCAAAGTTCAAAAGAAACAAAAATTTAAATAACTGAGTCCCTCTGATAATTAGGAAAGTCTCTTAAAACAAAACATAATTTAAATGGCGTTCTAAGATGATCGTTTTTCCGTCCATAGGATTACCCCACGCCATACACCCCACGATGATAGAACTCCTCACGTCACCATGCGTGCCATAAAGAAATCCTATTTGCTACCTGGAAGGAAAGTAAGGGGGTGAGCTAAAAACCCAGTAAGGAAGTACAAACAATAAGCAAGTAAGAATACAACAAATACAAACACTAACGTTCATCTAAAACATCATGGCATATCATAACATTTTCGTAGCATATCATCATAGCATATCATAACATAATCGTAACATATCATCATATCACATTCATACAGCATACATGATGAGCATGGCTCGCTAGTTTTCCATGTCACCCTAATCATATTCTTACAGCATACATGATGAGCATGGTTCACTAGTTGTCCATGTCACCCTATGAGGTAAACAAAACTCTCTGGTCCTTGAATAACCTCGGTGCATCCGCCCTATGAGTTACGTCTTTATATCTGTAGTAACTCGTTGGATGTGTCTAACATCCATAAACATATCATATTCAACATATCATCACATTAAGGCATTCATAATTCATAACAAATCATTCATACAATAGTCTTACCATTCATAGCATAAAATCATAGAATCTATCTAACTTCCTTACCTCAGGTCCAAGCTAAGAAATTTCACAACCTTTCAACGAGTCTATATCATAATCAAAACAATATTTCTTAGGTTCATAAAATTACTATTTTTCCCTTCCATACAACTCATGTGTGCATGGGCCATGCACACATAATAACAGTTACACATAACATGCAATTATATTCTTAACTACACATAAAACCATAAAAGAATAATGCTCATTTTACCTACTTTACATGCATGATCTTTCTATAAAAACCACATAGTTGAATAATAAACATAATTTTGGACGTAAAAGTGGATTTGCATGTAACATGCATACGTGGGAACATTACGTAATTGCGACGTTTTAAAAATGATAATTCTACATTTCTTACTCTTATTGTTTTAAAATTAATAGACATATAACATGCTAATTTTTTCTTAAAATTTCTAGGTTAATTAAATTCCTCAAAACATCATTTTATTTTATAAAATAATTTGATTTAGCTTAAAAATAAAATATGTGACAATTTCATTTATTAATCTCAAATTACAAAGAATTAACCAAAAAGCTTGGAATTAATTAAAATACCTATGTTTAATATGTTTCCTTAGAAAAATAAATTTTAACATTGGTTAATTGTGTTACATA
Source organism: Humulus lupulus (assembly GCF_963169125.1). Lineage (NCBI taxonomy): Eukaryota > Viridiplantae > Streptophyta > Magnoliopsida > Rosales > Cannabaceae > Humulus > Humulus lupulus. Next base: position 36,238,241 of record NC_084796.1, on the reverse strand, counting down.
ATTGATGTGAGAAAATATATTTTTAAGTGTGGGAAAAATATATTTTTATTTAAATTATTTAGGACTTAGTTTTAAGTAACATAAATCCATATGTGACAATTAAATAACCATTTTTAACCTTTTTAAACCAAACTTTTAGCCACATTTAATTTCTTTAAAAATCACAAATAAATAGAATCTAAATATTTTTCTCAATCAAAATAAAGAAAATCATAACTTATCAAAATATGCATTCATATCATATTAAAATACCATTTTTTTTTATATTACCATAACATAGGATAATAATTTTGTTTCAAAAACTCATCAAATTTATTTTAGTGAAACACACTTCCCATTTTCTTACAAAAATTCCAGCAACCATTTTATCTTTAAAAATCACCATATTCAAAATAAAAACCTCATATTTTCAATAAATTCAATAAAAATTCTATAGGTAATTATTTACACACAATATAATTTCAAAGCATAATTAAACTTCACATTAACTTTCTTAAAACATCAAAACATTTGCAAACTTTATTTGAGCACTCAAAACATTAATCTCGTCATGAACAACATCATTTTTGTACAAAAATCAGCAAGCACATTAAATCATAAAATTTATTCCTTTCATTATATTCTCAAAATTCATGCTCAATTATGCACAATATTTCAACACAAACCCTAGCATCCTTCTAACCTCTTTATCCATTTTAATCACATCATGAGTATACAATAATTCATCATTCACCATAGAACTTATTCACAAGTTATGAACAACAACCACCATTGATCTTGTGTTACATATACTCTCAATACATTATCACCATGCAATTATTCCAAAAATCACAACCATCATAACTTCATACAAGATCTTGCCATAACCTATCATGTTTCTAAAATTTTCATTGACATAAAACATAATAAAAATAACAATCATGCTTTTGAATACCCCTATAGGCCGAAACACATTCAATAAAGAAATAACCTATTCTTTTCATGTATTTTAAATATTCATCATCACTACACATATTCTTATTACACAACCATAAAGATCAAACCCAACAACACAAACCCATGCATAAAATTATAAGAAAACACTCCATCAAGACAACATATTATCCTGTTAATACAAATCACTTTCAGCCATAAACTCTCCAAAACATCAATCATCAAATACCCATAACCCAAAAGACGAGGGAAGAATTTCAATACCTCTCTTGATTGTAAAATCAAGAACACAACTAGGACCACCTCCTTGCTCAAACCCTAGAGGTTTTTCTTTTGAAAATTCATGATTGAGAAGAAGTGGAACAACAAGTAAAAAAAAAACAACTCAATCAACATACTAAAAATTTAGAAGAAAGAAAAACATAAGCAAAATCAAGACCATACCCTAAGATTGATCCTTTCTCCTTCTCCTTCTTCTTCTTCTTCCTTTCTTTCTTCCTCTCCTTCTCTCTCTATCATGCCACACTCTCTCTCTCTAGGTCACGGCAGCCACAAGAATGCCCTCCTCTTCCTTTCCTTTCCCCTTTATTTCCATTCTCTCATAATGACCAAATAAAAGAAAAAATGTAAGTTTCCTTTCTTCATTTTATTTTCTTTTAATTCCTTTTATTTTTCTTTTATTATAAAAGATTGGAGTCAAGCGGTGGTTTCCCAAAATGTCTGTCCTCATCCAATTTAACTTTATTTACCTTAGAAAAATAATGGAAAAATATCACTCCATTTCCCACTACCCCACACGTCCACTTACTTGCCATTTCCTTTATTTTTATTTATTTTTCTATCATCTAAATAAAATCAATCAATTATATATAATATATGGTCATTTAAAATGTGTAGAAAATTCACACATGTGCACCCTATTACCATATACTAGCACACACTATAACACTAGGGTGCATCACTATCTATCATGCACCTTAGTGCATTCAACCAAAACTCACATAATTACCTCAATTGTCACACTTATTTAAAATGTATCACTAATAGTAAAATAGACATGTTACACAATTATTCTAACAATTAAATAAAATAACAAACAATCAAATAAAACAAACAACAACTAAATAAAATAAACAACATTTAAATAAAACAATTCATCACACTTAACATTTAAATAAAATAAAACACAAAATTTAAATAATCTAAAAAAAATTTGGTGCACTACAACATTGGATCATTAAAACTACTAGACATAGCTACTATTTTTGGAGAGAACATACATAATAAATAATCATAACTTTATTAAAACTCCAAAATAAATATTGTGCAAATTACAAAATAAGATATAAAATATGGTATGGGTACCCATGTTTAATAAAATATAAAACATAACTTTAAATCAATTGTTCAAAAACTAAATGCAGAATTATAAAAGAAACATAATTCAAAAGACTAAAACAAACGTCATCCTCGATCGGCATGCAGTCCATTCATCCTTAACACACAAGCCAAGCTACCAAGAATCCTTCCACCTCCATAATCATTTTCCTGCATCACACTAAAAATAAAGGAGTGAGCCTAATGCTCAGCAAGGAAAATCTACTAACAATCATATAACATAAGCATAAGACTAAAAGAAAAAATACTTTCAATATGACCGAAAAAGTATTATCAAATATATACCATAACACTTTTTGATGTGTTAAGGAAAGGGGTGTTATAGTAGGTCGGAGCACTTTTCATAACACTTTTCCATAGTTATAGACATGTGTTATGGTATAGCCTACGATAACACTTTTGTTGTGTTATTTTAATAGTTAGATAAGTATTTCATTATGCTATTTATAAATAGATTATATAACACTTTTTTGTACTTATAAAGTAGTGTTATGATACACTTTATAATAACACACTTTCTACATTATAGAAAATAGTTTGCATAACATAATTTTATGCTTATAAACCAGTGTTATTGTAAAAGATACAATAACACATATTTTGTATTATTATAATATTTGGATAAGCTTGAATTATTATTATATAAACCTGTACATTATAATTATTTCTTATTGCTTTAATTCAAACCCACTTCATTTAATATACTTAAGACACCCTTAACATTGTCAAATATTTTTTTTAGTACCAATTATATGGTTGATAACACATATAACCAAATAATTGTGTCAAAATACATTCAAGATTATCTAAAAAAATTATCCAAAAGTCTTAAGATATTCAACACTACCTAATTAACATAAAGAAAACATTCTCACAATAGTCAACAAAATAGTCTTAAACAGTTGCATATTCAAAAGTAAAGGTAGGAATTCATGATCTTCCAAATGTCAGCACACCAAAGCCTTCCAAATTAGATTTTCTTTTGCACTTCACTTGTTGAATCTGGTAAATAAAACATAAAAGAAAAACTAATGAGGTCATGAAATATCATATCATTCATCTTAAAATAGTAAATAATATCATGACGCATAACCAAATTTACAATAATTGAGTTTGAATAATAAATAAGTTATTATATTACACACATTACTACAACTATCTATACTCAAGTGACCTTAGAACTTTAATTAAATAGTGCATAATATTAATTCAAATTGGCCCCATTATCATTTTGTCTTTCTCATCTTCCCTATCAAATCAATCAAATAATACTATCATAATCTTGGATTGCATATCGGTTAATGTTGAACAAGCATTTATATAACCTGTTAAGATGGATCCAAGTTTTATCCATCTGCATTTCATAAGCATAGATATAAAAAAGCTAATCACAACTCATATGTATAATGTTTTATTATTCAAACCCTAAGGTTGGGGATGTGAAAACTAACCATATTCACACCCCAGATGAGATATCTATCAATATAATCAAACTAATTCAAGCAAACACAATTTATTTGTAAGAAGATAATAAATAATTCTATGTAAAATCTGAAATCATTTCCCATATAAAAGTTACCTAACCATCTATCAATACCAAGTACAAAAATTCAAACAACACACAATAATTTTTCTTCCTTATATCACCGCAACACACAAACAAATTTTCCAGAACCTACTTGTAGAGTCCAAGAACTTTACTTAGCTAATTGTTTAGTAGTATTATAGTATGTTTAGTATTATCTTTGTAATTGTGGATTTTTGGTTCAGACCGGGAATTATTTGGACACTCATAGTAGTACTTATAGATTTTCTAAGTTTAATCTATAGTTTAAGAATATTAAGTATAACCTAAGGTTTGATTAATGTGACTGATATTAAGGATTATATTTATTATATTATAAGGTTTAGATATCAACCAATAGGATTTTAAGCACATGTTATGAATGGTGATTAAGGATTAAGTATTTTTTAGGATTAAATTTAATAAGGAGTAAAGTTTGAATGTTATAGGGTCAGTCAGCAGCTTTGAGTACGTTGAGGGCTTAGTCAAGGCTGTTTACTCCATTCAAACTTAGCTAAAAATGTGTAATTTCGTGTTTAAATAATTAGCGTGTGCCGATATATCGCAGCTATAGGGGGCGATATATCGCAGCACGTAGATACGGAAAACACGAGACGATGCACGGTCACCTCGGGCATACTGGCCCAGGCGATATATCGCCTACAGGGGGCGATATATCGCCTCCTTCAGCATAAATTCAAACTCTTTTGAATTCATTTCCTTTCAGCCATTCAAACTCCTTCAACAGTCCAGCATCTTTTGAACGAGTCTTCAGCCTCTGCTGAACGATTATTCAAATGATTTTCACCTAAAAAGCCATTATTTTTATTCAAGTAAAATCAAGATACTTTCATTCCCAAACTCTATAAATAGGACCTAGTACCCAGCCATTTCTTCACCTTTTACTCTAAGTTCAGAAGCTGCTAGTGCTAAGTAAGTGTGAGAGTGTAAACACCTGGTTTGGGGAAAAATCATAAGCTTAAACATCATAAGCTTATCAAACACTTTGCGAAGTGAGTTCTATAGTATTTCAGTTGTGGTTAGATTGATCTTGCAAATCTTTGAGGTAAACCCGAAACTCTATTTCATTTATTTCATGTTATTTCCTTTCTCAAAACCTTCTACTCAGTCCCCTAACCTCATTCTTATTTTGGTTAGGGAATCCAAGTTCTTAAGCATATAAGTCGGTAAGTATGTTTTTATGGTTTAGTCTTTCCATCTCTTTCATTTCATCTCCTTTCATTAGACTCACTCTTTCTTATGGTTTTAGGAGTGTTCCAAAAAGTCCCAACTCAGTCCATTATATCCCGGTAACTTTGGTAAGGAAAATAGGCTAGAATCAATGTGTTATATGCTTATGTTATCTTATGTTTTATGTTGTTAAATGTGTTATGATATGTATGCATGTATGTTTGTAGGCTTGGGCATATGACCCATATGACTAACAAGACCCCAAATGGGTTATGGGCATATGACCTACTTAGCTAGTAGGACCCCACTAATCCCATGGGCATATGCTTGTTTAGTCTATGGGACCCCAAGTAATAATGGGCATTATAATAAGTGTATGTTATATGTATTATGTTAAGTCTTTACGTTATTATGAAATTGATGTGTATGACTATGTGTTAGATTTTTCCTTGCTGGGCATTAGGCTCATTCCTTTTTGTTTATGTGCAGGAAATAAGCTTTAGAGGTAGAAAGATTCGTGACGCTTAGAGGATGTGTATCGATGGTGAATGGAGTCAAGGGGCCGAGCGTTATTCGATTCGAGGATGTAATCTTGTTTATGTTTTTTTTTATGGTTTCAAATGTATTTTCCGCACTTTCTATGTAACTCTTTTTACTTTAAGTTATTTTTGTTTTAAAGACAATGGGTACCCATATCCTACTTATTTTTATGAAAGTAACCTTTGTTTCTACAAGTTTATAATAAATTATGGTATTTCCGCAAAAATGTAAGTTTTATGTATAGTTTTGTTAATGGTCCAAATAGTCTAGATTAGTGGGTCATTACAGTACTTCTCTAAGACACACAAGTTTTCAACCTTCTGTTATCACCGCAACACAATTTTAATCTCAGAACCTACTTCTCTACGAATGAATATTTAAGATATTCAAACTCCTCTAACATTTGAATGATATTAATAAAAGAGTTAAGAGAACATATTTTGGTACCTTTGGCAATTAATAATCAAGTTAATTAACTTTGCAATGCTCCTTGCCAATTTGATCCACAACCTAAATAATATAATCAATACCTAAAAGATTAATACAAAATTAAAATTAAATGATACAATAAGTAAAAAAATTCTTTATATATTAAATTTTGGGCATATATGATTATCATATTATTAATTTTTCTCTCAATATATATTTTGTAAGAATGTAGTCCATGGTCATATGTTATCATAAGCACAAGGCTTCGTCCCTTGGTCATTAGGCTTGTAAGAGTAAAAAATAAAAAAGGAAAGGATGATGAGTTAATAAAATAATTAGCAGTGGCCGGGTGTGTGTGGATGACACTCTGTGAAGCTCTTAATCCTTCTAAATGGTGGGCCCACAGAGATTCTTAATCCTTTCTCGTCTCCTCTCTCTTTCAAACATATCCTTGCTACTCCCAACCCTAACTCACTCTTTCCTATTTATTTTATTCAAAATAATTTAAAATCGAATTCAAAATCGAATCAGAATCAGAAAAGAGCCTGAATCAGAATTCAAAAGAGCAAAGGCAGAAAAGCTAATCCAAGAACTTAACCATCTTGAAGTTCAGATTACAAAAACACTAGACATACAAGTGAGCACTTTAAATCGCCAATCCTATTTGCTTATAATGCATGTATAGCTAGTACTTTTGGTCTAATTTTCTTTTCTTCTTATTTTTATTTTTATGTATAGTCAAAACAAATAAGGGAACTTGATCTTGCTAATATACATCTGCAACTTGAGGACACAGGACCATATTCAATCCATACTGCTTTAGAGGTGAGAGAAGTTGAATTAAAAAGTCTATAAGAAGTCCTAGACAGGCTTTGCTTTGGAAATAAATCATATGAGATAGGAGCTATGGAGTGGGGCTTGTTAAATAGAGTAAAAACTCACATGTCAATTATAGCAAAGTGTAATGAGATATGGAAGAGTGAGTAAAGAGCATCAAAGTTCTACTCTGCCGAGACCATTAAAACCAAACACATAAAACACTGTCTCCCCTATTTGGTCCTAAATTTGATTATTATTTTACTGATAAATTGAACAAGTGACTAATACAGTTTAAAGAAGTACACATATATACTAAAATGATCAAGTCTCATCATTTTTTATGACTTTGCAGTAAAAAATAAGAAGCTTAATTCAATTGGGGGGGGTCAGAAACTCTGAACTTGGTAGATTAATTAGATACCAAAATAAAACAAAACTCATCAACTATTATATTGACCAGTTATAATAATGTGAGTTTGAACGATTCAAGCACTCCCCTGTTTGGTCCATATTCATTTATCAATATTTCATGTGGAAAAGAAGAAATAGATGATGTTCAATATGGCTGGAAAAATATGGTTGAGGTGGCTTTATTGACGAGAATTGTTCATAATCTGTACAAAGGTATCTCACTCCATGCATCACTCTATTATACTTGGATTTTCTACATGCATAGCGATTTTTCATTCATGAATACATGCATGATGTATGGTTCTTATTTTCTATACAAGCTTCAAAACATTTGGACGTCATTAGTACTATTTTCTTGCTTGATATACATGTTAAAGTTTTAGCTGGTCTTGTTTGAATGATGTCCCTACTATGTATTTTTTTTACATTTTATTATACCTGGAAGTTCTTTCGAGCTTTTTAATTAAAAAAGAAAGAGGAAAAACATAATTAGAGACCAGTTATAGCTAAAAGGTAATACTTTGTCTCATAAGAAAAATATTTCATTGCCCAAAAAAAAAGGTAAAGATTAGCTAAAAGCTAAGCTACTAACTGATTCCAAAGTTCAAGCAAGTTTATTCATTCTCCAGAGCCACAAACATAGAAAAACTAGGTGTTTTATATAGGAGCATTAAAGATTATGCAGGTGGTGGGAATGAGGTACACGCAACACACACAAGAGACTAGGAATCACTAGTAAAAAAATATATTATACTTTTTTGAACAAAAGCAAAGCCTATATATGATGAAAAAATATACTATACTCAAACTAAGATATGGACAAATGAATATTGATGTTCAAATTTTTTACAAGACTAAACTTGCATATATATTTTTAAACATCTTTGCCCTCTAGAAGACTACTTTTCCTAGGATATGTTATAACTACTACCACAATTGCAGCAGAAACAAAACATATGGTTGACATTAGTCCTCCTCATATATATAATTACAAGCCTTCACTTAAAAATAAAAGATAAATCCCAGTAAGAAAATAATTTGTTTGGCTCTAGCAAAGCAAGATTGAACTAACAAAAGCAAAGTATATCTCAATGAACATATTCAAATGCAAAACAGAGTAACATTGGAAGTTAAGGAAAGATGCATATAAGAAACTCAAAGATTTTTCTTAGAATTGAATCATTTTCTATGGTACAAAAATATGGAGATAAGATAAAGATAAAGAAAAACCTGATTATAGTGAAATGAGACTGAGATTTGTATAGATCTGTTAGAGCTGAAGCACTTCTTTAGCTCGAAAGGAAGATCTCCATTGTTGTTTTCTCATTCTTTTTTTCCTATTGAAGAGTTTTGTGAGAACATGGAAAACACATTTAACTTGTTTTCTGAATTTTCTATTTTTTACAACTCAGTTTTTAAAATTTGTTTTGAGAGAACAAAGGCAAACACTCCATGTTTTTCTTGTAATGACCCACTAATCTAGACTCTTGGACCATTATCGAACTATACATACAAATTCTTACTAAAACATACATTTGCGAAAATACCATAATTTATTATAAACTTGTAGAAACAAAGGTTACTTTCATAAAAATAAGTAGGATATGGGTACCCATTGTCTTTAAAACAAAAATAACTTAAGTGAAAAGAGTTACATAGAAAATGCGGAAAATACATTTAAAACCATAAAAACATAAACAAGACTACATCCTCGAATCGAATAACGCTCGGCTCCTTGACTCCATTCACCATCGATACACATCCTCTAAGCGTCACGAATCTTTCCGCCTCTAAAGCTTATTTCCTGCACATAAACAGAAAGGAATGAGCCTAATGCCCAGCAAGGAAAAATCTAACACATAGTCATACACATCAATTTCATAATAACGTAAAGACATATCATAACACATAATACACTTATTATAATGGCCATTATTACTTGGGGTCCCATAGACTAAACAAGCTTATGCCCATGAGATTAGTGGGGTCCTACCAGCTAAATAGGGATCTGCCCACAATCTTTTTGGGGTCTTGTTAGTCAAAAAGGGCATAAGCCCAAGCCTACAAACATACACATTCATAACATATTCATAACATATCATAACATAACACATAAGATAACATAAACATAAACATAAACATATAGATTCTAGCCTATTTTCCTTACCAAAGTTACCGGGATATAATGGACTGAGTTGGGACTTTTGGAACACTCCTAAAACCATATGAGAAAGAGTGAGTCTTAAGAAGAAGAAGAAATGAAAATGAATAGGAGGACTAAACCATTGAGAATTATGCTTACCACAACTTATGTGCTTAAGAACTTGGATTCCTAACCAAAATAAGAATGGGAAATTTACAAAAATGCACTAAAAGTTAAAAAAAATCTGAAAAATACGGTACCTTACAAAAATACGGAATTTTTTGATAAAAACACGGAATGGCAAAATTGTAAATACGGAGTGGCAAAATCATAAATAAAAGCTGTAAAATACAATTTCTTGTGATCAACGTTTACAAACTAGTAAATATATGTTACGAACTTGTAAATATCTGTTACGTGTTTGTAAATAATATTTACAAAATCAGTTATAGAATTGTAGATTTTTTTTTTTTTGTAGATAAAACTTACAAACAAATTCGTAACTAAATTTTTTATTTTTGTAACAATAATTTACAAATCTAATTTTACAACTAAGAAATATATTTTTGTAACTAATATTTACGAAAATATTTTATAGTTAAGAAATCATAAACAAAATATACATAAAATTATTATACTTTTTCATATTGTTACAATATTGTACCAAAAAATTACATGAAACATCATATTTATGCTATACAACTTAAAAATATAAATTTAAGATATTCATTATTTATAAAACACTTTATTGAATATAGTGGTGAAATACAATATTTTTCTTTAAACAAGTTTTACATTTTTGTAACAACAATTTACAAAACTAATTTCACAACTAAAAAGTTTATTTTTGTAACTCACATTTACATAAATATTTATAAATTAATTTAACATGATTATTACAAAGATTTACAAAACTAATTTTTTAACTTTAAATATATTTTTGTAACAAAACTTGAAACTTGGATTAGATTATGATTTTGGTTTAACATGGAGTGTTGAGACTTCACTAGCTATGATTTAAAAAATATATATAATATTTTTATAAAGAATAATAATATTGTGATTATCTTTAACTATATATTGTAACATATAGTTATTAATGTTAATTTTAATTAACAGTATATTTGTAATTTGTATAAATATTTATTTATTTTTTGAGTAATTGTATAAATATTAATAAATATATTTATTTTAAATAAAATAAATTATTTTATTTTATTTTATTGAAGGTAGTAACTATAATTATTATTACTTTTATTATTATATTATTTAAAATGCTTAATTCTTATTAAAAATTGAAATAAAAAAGTAAAACAAAGGGTTAATATATATATATATACACACGGGCGGATGGTAGGTAGTGAATGCCGTATTTTTGTAATTTGTTAACATTACCGTATAAAACGAATTTTTTTTTAGATTACGGTAGAAGATGTAATTAACCCAATAAGAATGAGGTTAGGAAACTGAGTAGAAGACTAAGAGAAGGGAAACATAAATCAAATGAACTAGAGTTTCAGGTTTACCTCAAAGACTTGCAAGATCAATCTAACCACAACCGAAATACTAACGAACCTCACTTCCCAAAGTGTTTGATAAGCTTATGATGTTTAAGCTTATGATTTTCCCAAACCAGGTGTTTACACTCTCACACTCACTTAGCACTAGCAGCTTCTGAACTTAGAGTAAAAGGTGAAGAAATGGCTGGGTACTAGGTCCTATTTATAGAGTTTGGGATTGAAAGTATCTTGATTTTACTTGAATAAAAATAATGGCTTTTTAGGTGAAAATCATTTGAATAATCGTTCAGCAGAGGCTGAAGACTCGTTCAAAAGATGCTGGACTATTGAAGGAGTTTGAATGGCTGAAAGGAAATGAATTCAAAAACGTTTGAAAACATACTAGAGGAGGCGATATATCGCCCCCTATAGGCGATATATCGCCTGGGCCAGTATGCCCGAGGCGACCGTGCATCGTCTCGTGTTTTCCGTATCTACGTGCTGCGATATATCGCCCCCTATAGTTGCGATATATCGGCATACGCTGAATAATTAAACATGAAATTACACATTTCTAGCTAAGTTTGAATGGAGTAAATAGCCTTGACTAAGCCCTCAACGTATTCAAAGCTGCTGACTGACCCTATAACATTCAAACTTTACTCCTTATTAAATTTAATCCTAAAAAATACTTAATCCTTAATCACCATTCATAACATGTGCTTAAAATCCTATTGGTTGATGTCTAAACCTTATAATATAATAAATATAATCCTTAATATCAGTCACATTAATCAAACCTTAGGTTATACTTAATATTCTTAAACTATAGGTTAAACTTAGAAAATCTATAAGTACTACTATGAGTATCCAAATAATTCCCGGTCTGAACAAAAAATCCACAGTTACAAAGATAATGCTATAAATACTATCATACTATTATCTATCTTAGCTAAGTAAAGTTCTTGGACTCTACAGTTCTCTAAGAACTTATTTTTGTATTTTAGAAAAAAAAATGTTATAAAGACAAACAAGCTATTAGTTAATTTCATGAAATTGAAAAAGTTATAAAGACAAACCCCAGAAAAAAATTAAAGAGAAAAAGAAAAGACATGGTTGAAGCAGACAAACGAAATTGAGGCTCAACAAGATTGGAAGAAGTCCCTCTCATGTTTATGGATTAAGTAGAAGAAGATGAAGGATCATCTCACCTGGTTGTTAAAATTTACAAATAAATTTCTTTTTATGTTAGTTCTATTCTAAGAAACGCAGAGAATAATTCCCAAAATATATGATATTCAAATATATATATTTGGGTTATTGTAATTTTATGCTACATATGTAACGAGATATTCCTTTGAGTAATGATTAAGTTTTTTTAATTCCTTTTTATAAATTGTTAATGATTTAGATTTTCTTTTCAGATTTTATCTCAATCGTTATCTCATTTTCTTTCTTTTTTTTTTTTGCCTAACTTTCAATAAGGTCTTTTTTAAAATGGGGTTGAAGGAAGCAGATAGGTTAATCAAATTCTAAACGAAGTGGGGAATTCAAATGAAGTCAAAATAGCGAATTCACTACAATGTTTATAGATTACTCCAAAATTAAAGGTCCACAACCAAATGTTCAAAGCAAATCCTTAAACCAAAACATAAAACCCATCAAAGTAAACTCATAACAGCAAATATAGCATCAGAAAACTTAAAACAGCTAAGTTTCCTACTTCAGAGCTGTGATAATTGTGACTTTTATTGACCATCAAATAAAACAATTTAAGTAAAAATTGCACCACTCAACAAGCTCAATGATTTTCATTTTAGAAATGAATACAAACAAGATAATTCTTAGATAACCTTAACATTTAATGAACGGAACATACCCTTCTTTAGATGAAAAACCTTCAAGCTTTTCTTTATTATTGGCTGCATTAGATGAGTGGACAGCAGAAGCAAGGAAAACTGCAACGAAGAAGCAGCCAATGCCAGGGAAAAGGATCTTGGCTTTATTAATTCTATCCTCTAAAAAGTAATTCAAGGTTGTTCCTGTCACTATTAAAGATTGCAACAGAAGCAAAAAATTCAGTATCTAAAAGAGCAACACAGACAAACATCAACATTTAGAAATGGTCAGAGAGAGAACGAAAGAATGGACCTATAACAACTATTATGCTTGCAGTGATCACTTATGTGACTGATGAGCCAACAAAAGCCCAAGCATACTGTGTTGAGAGATTTCCAAGGCTAAGTACCACCCCTCATGCCATTGCAAACATCAAAGAAGGCCAATTATCCTGCACCAATCACCCTAACATGAATCAAAACCAAATACATACAATACAATACAACTCCATTATGGCAAACAGATGAAATTTTCATTATGCTGTGTTCCTTATCACTGGTCTCTCCAAACAGCACCGCATTCATAAGAGAGAATAGAGAATGAATGAACTAAACTTTATCCAAATATATCCAAGTGTTGAATATTTGTGATTCAACACTTTTAATGAGCTAAAAAATATAATCAATACTGAATTAATCATGAGAAGTAGCAGCCAAAAGAATTATAAAAAAAAAAAAGAGGGAAAACAAAAAACAATGGATTCTAGACACGTCTCATAATAATTGGACTTTTTTATTAAACTTCATGGAGACAAGACTGTCACAATAAAATTGTCTATCAATATTTTTATCTCATTTTCTTATCTAACTTTTAGTTTATAGCTTCTATAACTCTGCTAAATTGATTTTCAGCTCTGTTAGGGTAAAAATAAAAAGAGGAACATAAGCTTCTGTTTTGGTGGTAATCTCTGAAAATTACAGAGGCCAAAAAAATATGACAGAAGCCTTTGGCATGCCTTAGTAATTAATGGTGGTCATATCTAGATGGTATCATCATAGGAAGGAGCACCATCACACTTTACTACATGGTATCATCAGCACTCCTTTGTGATTAAATAATAGCATTGCATACTTCCAAACAGGCCCCCCTGTGTGATTGCTGCCATCATACACACATAAGAGTACTTAAGAGAAAATGAATTGGATAAAATGATCTCTGTAAATGTGCCAGATATATGGGACTTTATTATTTATAGTTGAATAGTACAAAGATACAAAGAGAGGGAAAAAGGAGCTGGAAACCAAGAAGTGATTAACAGAAAACTAACCACACTAATCAACTAACTATAGCTGAACCTATATTACAGTTAGAGCTAACTAACTACATGTGCTAAAACTTAAGCCCAAGCAAAACAATCAAAACCACCCATTTTGTTGGGATATTTAAGCCAAAGCAAAACAATCAAAGTGACTCCTGACTTAAAGGGTGGTGATAAACCATTTTGCAGACAGAGATCATCCTATGCCTATAAGGATTCTCTTTCACTGTCAAATGTGTGGGCTACCAATTCTTTGATGTCATTGTCGAATCCAATGGTGCTTGTTCAATAATGACAATGGTCATGGAGGGACCTATAGTGGGGGACTTCCTCAACTAAAGTGATAACTTAACACTGACTTAATTTAACTTAACTTACAAGGTCAAATCAGAGAACACAAACAAACAAAAAAATCAAGAACAACACCATAAGAGGGCAATCTTTTTCAATCTACTATCAACAATCAAATATTACAAGGTTTTTTTCTTCTCACACCTTCTCTTGCAAAATCAATAGCTCTTGTAAACAATACATACTTACATATAAACAATGAAGCAGATCTTTCTTTTCTTTTTCCATTTTCTTTCTCTCCACCAATTCTTTTGCATCCCTCTAATTTTTATCATGGAGCAATTTTACTAGAATTGCATTAATTGCAGAATATAAAAAGCAAAATACCATGGCAACAAATGATCAAACACCATGGCTACAAACTAAAAGAACACATTAACTAATATATTAGAATATATATATATAACTCTCTAGAAATAACACCAAGAAGAACACCCTTCTTTTCGTACAAAGTCCATTCTTGTACTTACTCTCTCTCTTCGTTTCTTTCCCAAGAAAAAACCCAGATTCTAAACTTTTACTATAAAAAAAAAACACAAAAGTGTCCCTGCTCATGCCATAAGACTACTTGAAAATTATCAACATTTTGTGTTCCTAAGACTACTTTGGCTCTAGTATATTATGCTTTCCAACAATTTCTCTTATATTCAATGCACTCAGAGTAGTCTTTGCAGATGCAATAAATTTCCAGCAATTTTCTTTTTGCACTAAGAGTAGTCTATGTACATAATATCAAAATAATATCTTAACCAGTTAAATAACTTTGTGACATTAATTAATAATATATATATATTAATATTTTTTTGTAGTAGTAAGATATATATGTGACTAAGAGCCATTACAAGAGTCCACACTTACCTCTACAAATTTAAAGACTAAAGTGCTTCCATAATGGCTAATATGCAATATTATAAAGTGCTTTTGTTTACTTTATTTGTGAAGTCAAGGGCATTTCCACAAACATCTTGAGTACATTATAAACAAGAAAGATCAACAAAATAAATATGCTAATAATTAAGTCAGGGACTTTTCCACAAAAGCATCGAGTGCATTATGTAAACAAGAAAGATCAACTGAATAAATATGCTAATAATTAAAATCCACAAAATTATAGATGGTGAGAGAGTTATAGCTTACCCAAAGCAAAATAATCAACTATTTTTTTCCCATCACTTTAGTGTCGAGAAAGTCGTACTAGTTTATTAGACTAAACAAGACAAATTTAGAAAGATTCAAAATGAGGCTGTGAGCTAAGCTTCATCTTGAGATTGAGCAAATACCTTATGAAATAACTACCCTAAACAACACTGACTCTTGAAAATTAGATGTGAAACATTAAAAAAAATCAAAACAACAAACACACTTCAATTTTCAAATCTGCCTAACCTCTTCACCTGTCCATTTTCCTGTTCTTGATCTTCGGGGCCACTAGTCCTTATAATTATAATAGTAAGATGTCATAGCGCTTTATATCTATTATCAATTCTTATAAACGAATCACAAACAATTACCTACGATGACTTTTCAAAATGTTATCTCAAAATACTAGAATATCCATAAAGTGCAATCTAATAGCGTTGATGACAATTGTAAAAATATTAAAAATCATTTGATCACATGGTTTGCAAGTTGTAAAATCTTATACTATAGTATTTCCAACACCTTTTTTTATTTTACTTTTAACCTTTGCCCTTTAATATTATTTATTATTTGAAAACCACGTGAATATAGTTAACTCATAATATTTAGAAATCACATGAATGTTAAATTTTGCAAAAGTAGGCACCAAATAAAATTAGAAAGAGATCCAATTCGTTTCATTCCTGAAAATATCAAGGTACCAAATACACATAAGGACCGAGTATGACTGCCACAAATAAGCACAAATTTAAGGTACTCAAATACAATACATCAAGCAAGCCCAAATGAAAGGTCGAGTACAACTACCGCAGGTAAACTATTTGTTCAGTGTATTTTGTTCAGGTAAATTACATTAAGTGGGCAATATTCTATTTCCTACAAATTTAGAAGGATTAATACTATAGTCAAAGACCTTTTCGATATATTTTTATGGCACCTGTTCCTCTCTCAGACAAATGAGAAAATAAATTAGTTGGTGATAAAGCTCATTAGTAACAATATGTAAAGAAATTTTACCAAGAAACATAGCAGCTTAAAATTTGATTCTTTTAAAATTAAACTTCATGAAAATTTAATGACTAACAGCATTTAGCTACATTAGTCTCATTGTTTAGTAAGATTTCTTATGTCATAAAATAAGGTGTCAAAAAAGCAATCAATAAGATTCTTTTTTTTTTTATCAAGAAGGAAAAAGCTTCATTACACAACCAAACAATACATCCTACTCAATACATCCAGACCAAAACTGTACAAACAGAAAAAATAATAGCAACCCACCCAATGTAATTACATTGTAGCTTTGTCTATAAATCTTTGTTCCTGTAATGATAACTTCCTATTTTTTACATTGAATAATATGTATTGAATTATATTCACTATATCTGTTGCTAACCAATCAGCAGTCGAAGAAAAACCATCAAATATGCATCTGTTTCGGTTCCTCCAGAGGTTATACACAACAGCAGTAAGGATCATATTGGTGATAGAAGGAATGATCCATGTTCTTCTACTAGCAAGCCAGTTAGTCCATCCAGTAAACTCAGTTGGCCAAGCTCTAAACCCCATCCAAGTGAAAATTAAATCTGTCACCTTCAGTGAAAGATAATACTCAAAGAAGAGATGAGTGTGACTCTCATTATCGATACCACAAATAGGACATAAAAGTGAATCAAGTGGAATACAGAACCTGATCATGTTGTCTCTAGTAAGAAGGTGAGAGTTCACAACTTGCCAAAGTAAAAATTGATGCTTAGGGAGAGACAACTTGCACCAAACAGCTTGATGATAGCCAACCCATTGTTGGCAAAGAATACTGTTATATAGTTTAGCAGCTCTAAATATCCCTGTTAAACCAGTAGCTTTCACCTCAAATTGACTAAATTTTCCCCTCAAGTGACAAAGTTTTCTCCAATACCAGCTAGAATCAGATTTCAGCTTGTAATTCCAGAAATTGGAATCTTTCCAATAGATAGAGTTAATACATTTGACCCAAAGCAGATCATGCTTCTCTGAAATGTCCCAAATATATTTAGCTAAAATAGCTCTGTTCCAGTTTGAATCATCCCTGAAACCAAGACCACCATAAGCCTTTGGAAGATACTTTCTTCCAAGAGGCAATGTGAATCTTACTTCTATTACCAGTAATACCCCAAAGAAAACCACGACAAAGCTTCTCAACTTCCTTAACAACACTTTGGGGAAGCACAAATATGGTCATCCAGTAATTTCGAAGCCCAAACAAGACTAAATGAATAAGTTGAATTCGGCCAGCAAAAGATAGATGCCTACTAGCCCAGGTATGTAACCTCAATTTAATCTTTTGGATAATAACTCCACAATCCTCAGGTTTCCACTTAGTAGGCCGCATAGGGACTCCCAAATACTTGAGAGGAAAGGACCCTTCAGTAAGCTGAATCTCATGAGCTATGGTCATTCTATTTGCAGCATTCACTCCCCCAGAAAAGATGTGAGACTTGCTAGTATTTACAAGGAGCCCTGTAATAGAACTAAATTCCTCTAGAGCTACTTTAAGCACTCTAACAGCAGAAAGAGACCCCTTGCAAAAATAAAATCAAGTCATCAGCAAAGCACAGACTAATAAGTTTGAGGATTTTACACATAGGGTGAAATCTAAATGTGGAATTTTGAGCTGCCAGTTGAAGACTCCGAGTAAGATATTCCATGATTTGTACAAACAGTAACTGAGATATAGGATCACCTTGACGCAGCCCTTTCTCACCTTTGAAACTACCTTGCACTCTTCCATTCATAAGCAAGGAGTATGTTGTGTTTTTTAGACAAGTCATAATCCAACCATAAACCTCATAGGGAAACATAAGGACTTGAAAAGATCTTCAAGGAACCACCAATAAACAGTGTCATAAGCTTTGCTTAAGTCAATCTTAATGGAATATCTAGGCGAGGTAGTTTTCCTACCATAATTCTTTATTAGATCTTGGAACATCAAGATATTTTGAGCAATAGATCTACCCTGAACAAAAGCACCTTGATTCTGTTGAACTAAACCAGGAAGGACCTTAGCCAAACAGGAACACAATAGCTTAGATATACACTTGTATATGGAAGAACAACAAGCAATAGGCCTATAGTCCACAGCCCTAGAAGGGTTATCAATTTTAGGGACCAAAGAAAGAGTGGTATTATGTAGCTTGGCTGGAAAAATTCCTGTCTCAAAAAAATGATCAACTGCTCTAAAAATTTCTCCTCCAATATCCATCCATAAAACCTTGAAGAATGCATAACCAAACCCATCAGGTCCCGGGGTCTTGATGATGGGTATGCTAAAAAACATAGACTTAATTTCCTTATGAGAGAATGGTCTCAAGAGAGATAGCTGATGTTCAATCGAGAGTTTAGTACCAAACTCAACACATTCTAGGTTTATCTTCATAGTAGTTGAGCTGGGACTCCCCATAAAACTTCTAAAGTGATCCAAGAAATGAGAAACCACATCAGGAAAATTATCAATCAACCTACCTTACTCAATTAGATAGGTGGCAATTCTATTCTCTTTTTTACGCTTCTTCAAGACAGCATGAAAATAAGAGGTGTTCATATCTCCCTTCCGTAACCAAGTAATTTTTCTTCTTTGAGCCAAAAAACTGTGGTACATTTGCTCTTGAATAGTGAAGGCTACAGCAGCATCCCTTTCAATCTCTTGAAAAATAGGGTGTAACGCCCTGGATAGCCAAGACCGTTACACTGTGTGTTTATAAAGTGCTATACTTGCTAATCAAGTCGTTTAATTTAAATCGTGTTACTGAAACTATAAAGGAACTAGGGTTAAAATGTTTTGGTCTCAAAAGTCACATTTTCATAAAGAAACATTTCCTGTTTGTACGGGATCCCAAAAATGTTAAGTTTGAAATTGTTTACAAAAGATTCAAGGACTAAATACAGTGTTAGCCATATTAAGGCAAAACAGGCAATCTCTATCCTGATCCACTCCTCGGTCATGGCGACCGAACAGATGGCTATGTGCATTCCACTCCGCAGCCCTCCATCTCAGGATTGGTCCAACTTGCCCATGCCTTTACCTACACCACGTAGCACCCGTGAGCCAAGGCCCAACAAGAAAACACAACAACAGAGCATAAGCAATCAACAGACAAATCAATATCTCATATTACATCACATATTCTTAATCATATCAACATTCAGAATAGTCAAGTATTCAGCATACTAAACATATCAATTCATAACATACACCAAATCACATATGATAACTAGGGTTAGCACCCTCAGGCCGCACCCTTCATTATCCCACTGACTCCGGCCCGCTTAAACCGAGCTCAGTGAATATTAAGCTGTCCTCGGCTACCAGTGGCCAAGCCGCTCCCTGTGCGCAAATATTGTGTACGGCACCCTTAGGCCGCTATCGCATGTCCCATGGCATAATACCATCATTAACATAATACAAATATCGGGAGCACTTAGTCCCATCACAAACATATAACCGGGTGCAGTTTTCTTACCTTTCGATTCGCTAGCTTTGATCACTTGACTCTTTGAGCACGATCCCTCTCGAGCCCTAGCGCTCACCTAAACACAATCACAGGTCAAAGTCATCACCGAAACTCAAGTCCAAAACCTAGCCTCGGGACCAATCCCGAGCCCCCATGAAGTCCTAGTTCCACCAAACAAGGTGGTGGAATCGAACCCCGAACCCTTGGTCAAAAACCCTTGTAAATAACCCTAAAATCCCTTTCTGGAAACAGGGCAGTGCTACAGCGCTCTTAGGAGGGCGCTACAGCGCTACAAGCAGAAGAAAAATCCCCCAGGAAGCATGGCCTAGCGCTACAGCGCCCAAAGGCTAGCGCTGTAGCGCTAGTCATAGACAGACAGTACCTCAATTTTCCTTCCTGCGATCTCCTCGAACTGAACTCAACCAAAACTTCTCCAAACCTTTACCAAACTCAAAAACAATCCTATTAACACATTCCACTCATCCCAAGCACCCCAAATACTCAAAACCCAAGCACATGCATCCCTAATCTCAAAATCCACCATAGCCACTTCTAAACTTCAAAACTCAGCAGAAACCAGTCAAAACATCAAAGTTACAAGCTCAGAGTTCATACCTTTGATGGAAATTCGACCTCAAGTTGCCTCTAGATCCCCTTGGCTTGCTCTTCCTCAACCTTTGGCTCCAACTTCCCTAGATTTCCCCATCAACACAGCTTAGATATCTTAGCTAAAAACCAAAACCAGAACTGAAGGAACTACAAAGTTTTACCTCAACTGATGGTGTGTTCTTGCTAAGCCCTTCCCACTCTTCAAGCCTAGCTTAGGATTTCTGTTGCCCAGCCTAACCCAGCTTCCCTCTGATTTTTGCTCCAAGAAGAATGAAAAGAAATGGTGAGAGAACCACAAACCGACTCTAAGAGAACCACTCTATTTTTCCTTCCTTTCTTTTTCTTTCTTTTCCTTCTTTTCTTTTCAGACTTCTATTACTTTCTACAATTTCCCACTAAGTATAAAACCTTAACTTATCTATCTTTGAGAAGCCAATTGACCAAAATGCCCTCCCTATTAATTCTAAACCCTTGAATCCCCTTAGAGGCATTTTAGTCATTTTACCCGATTCCCGCTAATTCCTCGAGTGTCTCTAATATTTTTCCGCTTACCTCTCGATACCTAATTAATCACCAATTATATTCCTCGATGTCAAAATAGACTCCAATATACTCACTAAATTCCCATTTATACCCCAGGCTCACCCCGAGCCGGGTATAAATCCCCGCCATGACTTTTTCGCTAATCTGCTCACCGGAATCGTCTCGAGTCACAGATCACAGATATATCCACATAATAATGTGGTCTCAACAGTTATCACATATATATACACAGTTATGCCCATAATGGAAATAATTACGATTATGCCCTTCTAACCTAGTCAGGGCCTACATGCATACTAATACACATAGTCATGCATCTCAAATATTCAAATAGTCATATAACATGCTTTAAGTCATAATCATGCATTTTACTCATCAAAGTCACACATAATGCCCATTATGCCCTCCAGGCACACTAATCAAGGCCCTTAAGCCTTATTAGCGAATTTGGGTCGTTACAACTATCCCCTCCTAATGAGAATTTCGTCCTCGAAATTTACTTGAACAACTCGGGATACTAATCTCGCATCGCTGTCTTAAGCTCCCAGGTCACCTCCTCGACCTTACTCTTCCTCCACAACACTTTAACAAGAGGAATCGTCTTATTCCGCAATACTTTATCTTTCCGATCCAAGATCTGAACTGGTTACTCTTCATAAGCCAAATCTGTTTGTAACTCCAAGTCTTCATACCTTAACACATGAGTCACATCTGAGACGTACTTCCGAAGCATAGAAACATGGAATACGTAATGAACTCCTGACAACGATGGCGGCAAGGCTAGCCTGTAAGCCACCTGACCAATCCTTTCTAGGATCTCAAATGGTCCAATGAATCTAGGGCTTAGCTTTCCCTTCCTTCCAAACCTGCTCACCCCTCGCAATGGTGAAACTCGGAGAAAGACGTGGTCCCCAACCTAGGATTCCATGTTCCTACGCTTAGGATCAGCATAGCTTTTCTGTCTGCTCTGAGAAGCGAGCATTCTAGCCCGGATCTTCTCTATAGCTTCACTTGTCCTCTGAACAATATGTGGCCCCAAATATCTCCTCTCACCCATCTCATCCCAATGAATGGGTGATCTACACTTCCTCCCATATAACATCTCATAGGGAGCCACTCCAATCGTTGATTGATAACTATTGTTATACGAAAACTCAATCAACGAAAGATACTTACTCCATGAACCCTCAAAATCAATCACACATGCTTAGAGCATATCCTCCAATACCTAAATCGTCCTCTCAGACTGTCCGTCAGTCTAAGGATGAAAGGTCGTACTAAACTTTAACTAAGTTCCCAAAGCCTTTTGCAGACCACCCCAAAACTTGGAAGTGAAAATAGGATCCCGGTTTGACACTATAGACTTAGGAACCCCATGGAGACGAACGATCTCCCTCACATACAACTCAGCATACTGATCCACAGTATATGTTGTAATGACCCACTACTCTAGACTTTTGGACCATTAACGAAACTATACATACAAATTCTTACTAAAACTTACATTTGCGAAAATACCATAATTTTATTAGAAAACTTATAGAAATAAGAGTTACTTACATAAATACCAAGAAGGATATGGGATCCCATTGTCTTTAAAAACAAAACATGATTTAAAATGAAAGGAATTACATAAGAAGTGCGGAAAATACATGTAAAACCATAAAAGTAAAACAAGACTACATCCTCGAGAAATCGAACTCTCGACTCCTTGACTCCATTCACCATCGATACACATTCTCTAAGCGTCCACGAATCTTACCGCCTCTAAAGCTATTTTCCTGCACATAAAACAAAAAGGAATGAGCCTAATGCCCAGCAAGGAAAATCTAACACATAGTCATAAACATAAATTTCATAATAAACATAAAGACATATCATAACACTTATTACATACACATACTATAATGGCCATTATTACTTGGGGTCCCATAGACTAAACAAGTCATATGCCCATGAGATTAGTCGGGTCCTACTACCTAAGTAGGTCATATGCCCATAATCTATTTGGGGTCTTGTTAGTCATATGCGTCATATGCCCAAGCCTACAAACATACATATTCATAACATATTTTATAACATATTTCATAACATAACACATAAGATAACACAAGCATAAAACATATAGATTCTATCCTATTTTCCTTACCAAAGTTATCGGGATATGTGGACAGTGTTGGGACTTTGGAGCACTCCTAATAATCATTATGAAAAAGAGTGAGTCTAATGAAGAAAAAGAGATGAAAAGGAATGGGCAGACTAAACCATTGAAAAACATACTTACCAAAACTTATGTGCTGAAGAACTTAGATTTCCTAACCAAAATAAAGATTAAGGATAGAGGCTGAGTAGAAGATTATGAGAACTTAAAAGAACAAATACATAATTGAACTAGAGTTTTGGGTTACCTTGAAGACTTGTAAGACTAATCTACTCCTCAAACCGAAATACTCTAAAACCTTACTTCCCAAAGTGTTTGATAAGCTTAGGATGATTAAGCTTATGATTCCCAAACCCAGGTGTTTATACTCTCACACTCACTTAGAACTTGCAGTCTCTGAACTTAGAGCAAAAGATGAATAATGGCTGGGTACTAGGTCCTATTTATAGAGTTTAGGAATGAAAGGATCTTGATTTTACTTGAATAAAAATAATAGAAAAATATTTGAATAATCGTTCAGCAGAGGCTGAAGACTCGTTCAAAAATATGCTGGACTTATCAAGAGGTTGAATGGCTGAATGGAAAATGAACTCAAAACATTTCAAAATACACTGAAGGAGGCGATATATCGCCCCCTGTAGGCGATATATCGCCTGGGCCAGTATGCCCGAGGCTGTCGTGCTTCGTCTCGTGTTTTCCGTATCTACGTGCTACGATATATCGCCCCCTATAGCTGTGATATATCGGCACACGCTGATTAATTAAACACGAAATTACACATTTTTAGCTAAGTTTGAATGGAGTAAACAGCCTTGACTAAGCCCTTAACGTATTCAAAGCTGCTGACTGACCTTATAGCATTCAAACTTTACTCCTTATTAAATTTAATCCTCAAAATACTTAATTCTTAATCATCCATTCATAACATGTGCTTAAAATCCTATTGGTCCTCATCTAAACCTTATAGTATAATAAATATTATCCTTAATATCAGTCATATAATCAAACCTTAGGTTAACATTAATATTCTTAAACTATAGGTTAAACTTAGAAAATTTATAAGTACTACTATGAGTGTCCAAATAATTCCCGGTCTGAACCAAAAATCCACAGTTACAAAGATAATACTATACATACTATAATACTACTAAATAATTAGCTAAGTAAAGTTCTTGGACTCTACATATGTTGACCTCACTGGAAGAAAATGGACTGACTTGGTGTATCTATCCACTATCACCCACACCGAGTCATGAAGCCCGACTGTCCTGGGTAAACCTCCCACAAAATCCATAGTAATATCCTCCCATTTGTTGGGGTTTTATGCCCTAATTAAAACTCAAATTCTTTGTAATCTCATTTTATTATCAATAAAAGAATAGAAATCATTTTTTGACTTGGTCAATCACTTTGCTCACATGTTTTATTTTCATGATTATTTGTTTAATATAAACTTCTATTAAATCCCGAGTATATAGCTAATCTTATTTATAGTGACGTAATCACAGTGGAATATAAATATGATTATATGTTCAAAATAAGTTAGTCCTAAGATTAGTTAGTGCCCAGGATTTACACTGACTTGCCAATCTACAATATGATCTACTTACACATTATAGTGTTATGTTCTATCCAGAACATTAGTAAAGTAGATAAGATCGGATGTATTTGTTACATCGGACAGGACCGATATTGACAGTTGATAAGATAAGTAAACATACTGCTATTATCTATTCTAGTCATATCATATAGTTGACCATAGGTCAATTCAATCTCAATTCTGAGTGGTTAGTATTCTAACTGATTGTATTATTTGAGTTCTTTGACTTGTTCATTACCAGCTTACCCTACGGACTAGCCCATACTTACATCTTGGGAACTCGGTAGTATAATTGAGTGGGAGTGTTAATCATAGATATGAACATCTATAGCTTCTGATGAAGAAGTGAAACGATGGTTTCCTTTTAGTTTGGTTCAAGGTGTTAAATGATAGAGATCTCATTTCAGTAATTAAATTAGTTTACTGAAATATCATTTACAAGGAACTAAGTGTTTTAAGGATAAAATACAATGAGGGGTAAAACGGTATTTTAGTCCTATCTCATTGTAGACCGTCTATAGAGGATTGAGTGACAATTATGGTTGTAACAATGGATAATTAATAGCGTATCTATATTTGTTATAGATCGTTCTATGAATTCAAGAGTGCAATTCCAAGTCTATAGTGGAGTCACGAGGAATTAATAAGTTAGTAAATTTATTTGTTAGATTTATGATAACTTATTGGAGCTTGATTTCATAGGCCCATGGTCCCCATTGTACCTTGGATAAAATCATCTAGATAGTCTCAATTAATTGATTTAATTATCAATTAGAATTATCAAAGTTGACCAGGTCAATTTTGGATAGTTTCACAGAGTTGTGTAATTTTGAGAAGAAAAGAGAAATTATGGCAGATTTATTAATTAAGATAAATTGGTATCTAAATTAATAAATAAATTTAAATCAAGGTTAAAATTATAAATAATTAATTTGATAAAGGATTTAAATAATTATTTAATTAATTAAATCAATAGAAAATAATACAGGCCTTGATTTTAAGTCCAACGGACTTATAATCAAATGGGAAATTTCACGGGCCTATAGCCCATGATAATTTCGACCTAGGGCTTCAAAAGGGCTATTATTTTATTGATTTTTTAATTAAATTAAATGGCCTAATTGAGTCTATAAAAGGAGTGCTTAGAGAGAAGTCAAAACAGAAGTTTGATAAGTCACAAGTCAGATTTTCTGATAGTTTTGGATTCTCTCTAAACACAAGTCTTTTTCTAAGCCTCTTTGTTATTTTCTCTTCTTCTCTTTATATCTATCTCATGTGTTGAGAATTGCCCACACTATTTTAGGTGGTTCTAAGGATACATTGGATGATTGTGAAGAAAATAGAAGATCGGTTCAGTTTCTTGATAATACTCTGCGACAGAGAGGATACAAGAGTTAGAGAAACTGAAGGAAGGACTCTTTAATTCCGCTGCGTATACTGTTTCTCTTTGTTTCTCTTTGAATTCAATTTTAAAAACATGTTTTAGGCTATCTCATATTAATTTGTTTAATATTAGATATACATGAAAATAAATAAAGATCCTCTATAAGCTTTTTCCAACACCATTTCCATTCAGGAATACCCAAAGGCTGAGCAACCCTGCTTGTCGCTGATGCTCAGCTTTCACCTGCTGACAGGTTAAGCATATAGCAAAGTACTCTACCACATCCTTCTTCATCTCGGGCCACCAATATAAAGTCCGTAGATCCTGATACATCTTCGTCGTACCCAGATGAAGTGAGTACGGCGTCGTATGAGACTCATCTAGTATCTCTTTTCTAATTCCCTCATCAGCCGGAACACAAATTCGTCCCTGATATCGAAGCAAGCCAACCTCAGATATAGAGTAGTCCTTAGCTATTCCCGCTAAGACATCCTCTCTAACCCTCTGTAACTGAGCATCTACCAGTTGCCTTCTCTAATCCGCTCTAGCAAGGTCGACTGCAGAGTAATATTGGCCAACCAGCCTACCACTAACTCTATCCTCGCTCTGACCATCTCATCAGCTAACTCCCTTGAGATCTGAATGGAACTATACAACTGACCTAGACCTCTGCGGCTCAATGTATCCGCCACCACATTGGCTTTTCCTGGATGGTAAAGAATATCACAGTCATAATCCTTTACCAACTCTAGCCAACGCCTCTGTCTCATGTTCAGGTCCTTTTGTGTAAAGAAATACTTCAGACTCTTATGGTCAGTGTATACCTCGCACTTCTCCCCATACAGATAGTGTCGCCAAATCTTCAGTGCGAATACCACCGCTGCTAACTCCGAATCATGGGTAGGATACCGCTGCTCATACTCCTTCAGCTGCCGTGATGCATAAGCTATAACCTTCTCATTCTGCATCAACACACAGCCTAAACCCAACCTCGATGCATCTCAGTAAACAACAAACTTCCCTTCCCCCGAAGGAATACTCAACACTGGCACTGTAATAAGTCGTCGCTTCAGCTCTTGAAAACTGTCTTCACACTTATCTGACCAGATAAACTTCAGATTCTTCTGTGTTAATTCTGTAATCGGTGTTGCTATCTTTGAAAAGCCCTCCATAAACCGTCTGTAGTAACCTTCCAAACCAAGAAAACTCCGCACCTCCGAGGCGTTCCTTGGCCTCGGCCAATCCCTAACTGCCTCCACCTTAGATGGATCCACCTTAATCCCATCTGCACCTACGATATGTCCAAGGAATGTCACTTTGGGTAACCAAAATTCACACTTCTTAAACTTGGCGTACAATTGATGCTCCCTCAACCTCTGAAGAACCTGTCGAAGATGAAGCTCATGCTCTGCCTCTGAACTGGAATACACCAAGATGTCGTCGATGAAGACAATAACGAACTGATCTAGGAAATCCTTGAACACCCTATTCATTAGATCCATAAAGGCTTTCGGGCAATTGGTCAAACCAAAAGACATGACTAAGAACTCATAGTGCCTATACCGTGTTCAGAAGGCCATCTTAGGTATGTCCTCATCCTTGATCCTTAGCTGGTGATAACCAGATCGAAGATCAATCTTTAAGAACACCGTCTTACCCTGCAGCTGATCGAACAAGTCATCAATCCTTGGTAGGGGATACTTATTCTTGATAGTCAACTTGTTCAATTCTCGGTAGTCGATGCACATTCTCAGAGACCCGTCCTTCTTCTTTACAAACAAAACCGGAGCGCCCCATGGCGAGTAGCTAGGTCTGATGAACCCCAAATCCAGAAGCTCCTGCAGCTGTATCTTTAATTCTTTCAGTTTTGCCGGTGCCATCATGTATGGTGCCCTCGACATTGGATCTGTCCCTGGTGCCAACTCAATGACAAACTGAATCTCTCTACGCGGCGGCAACCCAGGTAAATTCTCAAGAAACACATCCAAGAACTCGCAAACCAACCTGGTCTCCTCCGGCCCTACTGGTGAAACTCTGGTGGTGTCCACCACACTAGCCAGAAAGCCCATACATCCGCCCTATAACAAGTCTCTGGCTCTCAATGTAGATATCCTGGGTACACGGAGTCCATGCACCGCTCCCACAAAGACAAAGGGATCCTCGCCCTCTGACTCAAAAGTCACCATCTTCTTCCTACAGTCAATGGTAGCCCCATACCTAACCAACCAATCCATACCTAGAATCATATCAAAGTCCTCCATACTCAATTCAATCAAGTCCACTGAAAACTCCCTACCATCAACTATCACTGGCAGTGCTTTAATCTACCTCCTAGATACTACCAGTTCTCTTGTAGGAAAAATAGTCCCAAACCCTGAAGTACTATACTCACTAGGTCTACATAATCCACCAATCACCTTATCAGATACAAACGAATGCATAGCACCAGAATCAATCAAAACAGTAAAAGGAGTGCCAGTGCTAGAAAGCTGACCTGTCACTACCGAGGGACTAGCCTCCGCCTCTGCCTACGTCAGGGTGAACACTCGAGCTGGAGTCAAGCTGTCCACCTTCCCTGTCTCTCCCTTCTTCACTGTCTGGCAATCCTTCTAGAGGTGTCCCACCACCCTGCACACATAGCAGGCCTTAGCCCAACACTCGTCTGGATGGCGTCTCATGCACCTCGTGCACTCCGGATAGGTCCTCCATGAATCACCGCCTCCTTGACGGCCACCCTGAGTACCCCGACCTCTCCTATCAGGGCCAGGAGCGATCAAAGCCTTAGGGGTTTTTCACTTTAGATCATTGGGGCCTCCACCCCTACCTGAACCAGAATATGGAGGCACTGCCCTGCGGCCCTCCCTCCTCACAACACTTTCTCTCCATATCTTGTTTTCCGCTTCCTCAGCGGTAAGTGCCTTCTCCACAGCCTGGGCATAAGTTGTCCCTCCAGGAACTGTGGTAATTCTCACATCTCGGGCTATCATATCATTCAGCCCTCTAATAAATCTGTCATACCTAGCTACATCAGTAGGCACAAGATCTGGTGCAAACTACACAAGTCTGTCAAAATTCAAGGCATATTCTATAACTGTCATACTGCCCTAAACCAGTCCCACGAACTCATTTATCTTTGCTGCCCTAATGGCATCATTATAATACTTCTGACTAAACAAATCCTTAAACCCTTCCCAAGTTAATGCAGTAACATCTCTGGTTTGTGACACCACCTCCCACCAGATTCGGGCATCCTCCCTCAGCATATAAGTGGCACAGGACACTTTGTCATGTCCTTCCACCATCATGAAATCAAGAATGGTAGTAATCATAGTCATCCACTACTCAGCCTTCAGTGGATCAGGTCCTCCCTCAAAGATCGGGGGCTGCTGCTTCCTGAACTGCTCATACAACGGTTCTCATTTGTTCCCAACCTCAACTGGCTGCACCACAGGTACCACTGCAGGTGGCACAATAGGGGCAACACTCCTAGATGGAGCCTGCTGCCGTAGAATTTGAATCTCTTCATCTTGGCTCTGAAGCCGAGCCTGCATGTCTGCCATTAACTGCTGCCAGTTCTCAAGGACTGGCGGAGGGGTCTGGCCCTGATCATCATCTCTAGCCCCAGACCTGCCGGCTAGTCGCGTAGATTTTCTTGGACGCATAACTATCCAAGTCAATCTGCAATCAACAACTCGGCAATTAGGCTATGATGACAGGGTAATAATCCTTTTATGATCCATCACTGGAACTCCAATCATTCACAAGTAATCAAAATATAGCAATTTATCCAGATATTCATTCACATGCACAACAATGCTAATAAGCACGCCTCAATAGCATTATTAAATAGTCAAGGGCCAGGCCCTATCTGTTTCTCATGCTCCCTATTCATCAAACAGATACCAACAATCATAACTCACTCAAATCATTTAAACACATAATCAAGTGTACACAATTACCAAACCTTTAGTAGAGCTTGTCTCTCACGGCGAATGTACATATCCAGCCAGTCTTCAGGACCCATAAACCTAGGACGCTCTGATACCAAGTTGTAACGCCCTAGATAGCCAAGACCGTTACATTGTGTGTTTATAAAGTGCTAGACTTGCTAATCAAGTCGTTTAATTTAAATCGTGTTACTGAAACTATAAAGGAGCTAGGGTTAAAATGTTTGGGTCTCAAAAGTCACATTTTCATAAAGAAACATTTCCTGTTTGTACGGGATCCCAAAAATGTTAAGTTTGAAACTGTTTACAAAAGATTCAAGGACTAAATACAGTGTTAGCCATATTAAGGCAAACCAGGCAATCTCTGTCCTGATCCACTCCTCGGTCATGGCGACCGAACAGCTAGCTATGTACATTTTACCCCGCAGCCCTCCATCTCAAGATTGGTCCAACTTGCCCTTGCCTTTACCTGACCACGTAGCACGCATGAGCCAAGGCCCAACAAGAAAACACAACAACAGAGCATAAGCAATCAACAGACAAATCAATATCTCGTATTTCATCACATATTCTTAATCATATCAACATTCAGAATAGTCAAGTATTCAGCATACTAAACATATCAATTCATAACATACACCAAATCACATATGATAACTAGGGTTAGCACCCTCAGGCCGCACCCTTCATTATCCCACTGACTCCGGCCCGCTTAAACCGAGCTCAGTGAATATTAAGCTGTCCTCGGCTACCAGTGGCCAAGCCGCTCCCTGTGCGCAAATATTGTGTACGGCACCCTTAGGCCGCTATCGCATGTCCCATGGCATAATACCATCATTAACATAATACAAATATCGGGAGCACTTAGTCCCATCACAAACATATAACCGGGTGCAGTTTTCTTACCTTTCAATTCGCTAGCTTTGATCACTTGACTCTTTGAGCACGATCCCTCTCGAGCCCTAGCGCTCACCTAAACACAATCACAGGTCAAAGTCATCACCAAACCTCAAGTCCAAAACCTAGCCTCGGGACCAATCCCGAGCCCCCGGGAAGTCCTAGTTCCACCAAACAAGGTGGTGGAATCGAACCCCGAACCCTTGGTCAAAAACCCTTGTAAATAACCCTAAAATCTGTTTCTGGAAATAGGGCAGTGCTACAACGCTCTTAGGAGGGCGCTACAGCGCTACAAGCAGAAGAAAAATCCCCCAGGAAGCATGGCCTAGTGCTACAGTGCCCAAAGGTTAGCGCTGTAGCGCTAGTCATAGACAGGCAGTACCTCAATTTTCCTTCCTGCGATCTCCTCGAACTGAACTCAACCAAAACTTCTCCAAACCTTTACCAAACTCAAAAACAATCCTATTAACACATTCCACTCATCCCAAGCACCCCAAATACTCAAAA
This sequence comes from Humulus lupulus, assembly GCF_963169125.1. Taxonomy (NCBI): domain Eukaryota; kingdom Viridiplantae; phylum Streptophyta; class Magnoliopsida; order Rosales; family Cannabaceae; genus Humulus; species Humulus lupulus. Next base: position 36,206,531 of record NC_084796.1, on the reverse strand, counting down.
CCCAAGCACATGCATCCCTAATCTCAAAATCCACCATAGCCACTTCTAAACTTCAAAACTCAGCAGAAACCAGTCAAAACATCAAAGTTACAAGCTCAGAGTTCATACCTTTGATGGAAATTTGACCTCAAGTTGCCTCTAGATCCCCTTGGCTTGCTCTTCCTCAACCTTTGGCTCCAACTTCCCTAGATTTCCCCATCAACACAACTTAGATATCTTAGCTAAAAACCAAAACCAGAACTGAAGGAAATACAAAGTTTTACCTCAACTGATGGTGTGTTCTTGCTAAGCCCTTCCCACTCTTCTAGCCTAGCTTAGGATTTTTATTGCCCAGCCTAACCCAGCTTCCCTCTGAGTTTTGCTCCAAGAAGAATGAAAAGAAATGGTGAGAGAACCATAAACTGACTCTAAGAGAACCACTCTGTTTTTCCGTCCTTTCTTTTTCTTTCTTTTCCTTCTTTTCTTTTCAGACTTCTATTACTTTCTACAATTTTCCACTAAGTATAAATCCTTAACTTATCTATCTCTGAGAAGACAATTGACCAAAATGCCCTCCCTATTAATTCTAAACCCTTTAATCCACTTAGAGGCATTTTAGTCATTTTACCCGATTCCCGCTAATTCCTCGAGTGTCTCTAATATTTTTCCGCTTACCTCCCGATACCTAATTAATCACAAATTATATTCCTCGATGTCAAAATAGACTCCGATATACTCACTAAATTCCCATTTATACCCCCAGGGCCACCCCGAGCCGGGTATAAATCCCCGCCATGACTTTTTCGCTAATCTGCTCACTAGGATCATCTCGAGTCACAGATCATAGATATATCCACATAATAATGTGGTCTCAACAGCTATCACATATATATACATAGTTATGCCCATAATGGCCAAAATTATGATTATGCCCTTCTAACCTAGTCAGGGCCTACATGCATACTAATACACATAGTCATGCATCTCAAATATTCATATAGTCATATAACATGCTTTAAATCATAATCATGCATTTTACTCATCAAAGTCACACATAATTCCCATTATGCCCTCCAGGCACACTAATCAAGGCCCTTAAGCCTTATTAGCGAATTTGGGCCGTTACACAGTGTCCCTGGGATGTTTTTGAGCTTGTAGTTGAGTGTCCTGGTAATGATCCTTAACCTCCTGATAATTCACTCCTAAGTCTCCAATATTATCCCTGTTAAATCTCTTCAATCTATGTTTTAGTCTCATGATCTGTTTCCTCCAGCTATCCAAAACCACCTTTTTGAAGTCCTTATGTTCTGCCCAAAAATTATAAAATCGAAACAATTTTACACCCATATTCTCCAAGGACATGAGAGAAATGATACAAAAACAGTGGTCAGAAATAATTTCCCAATGAAAAACAGCTGTAGAATTAGGAAAAAAATCAAGCCATTCCTCATTAGTAAAGACATGATCTATCTTAGAGTATATACGGGCTTGACCATCTTGGTTATTTGTCCACGTAAAATAAGAGCCTATACTTTTAAGCGGATCCACTTGATTCCAAGCAAGCCATTGAGAAGAGTCCATCAATTCCAAATTGGAAATAGATTTACCACCACTTCTATCCTTCACATTAAATTTGGCATTAAAATCACCCAGGAGAACCCAAGACTTTGCAGGGAAAGTAAGCCTAGTTAATCCATGCCATAACCTCTTCCTCTCCTCCACTGTATTGAGCCCATACACAAAAGTAGCACAGAATGCATGTTGCTGACCAGCCATTTTACTGTTGATTCTTACTGTTGATTTTCTCCTCTATCTCCAAGTTCAAAGAGTAAATTTAAGTAGAAGATGAAAGGAAACAACAAACAAAGAATAAACATTTTTCTGAAACAGAATGGACCACAGTTCAATATAAAAGGCATCATATTGCAACTTCAATCAATAAATAGTTGTTAAACAAACATCAACAAATGAAGAAAATATTGAATTCAACAAAAACATTGTCTAATCTTAAAGCATAAATAATGAGTGTTAGAATGATTTAGAGGGATTGAAAACCAAATAATTATAAAGAAACTAAGATATACCCAATTACATTTGATGAAAATGGAAAGTAATCAAGATATAATATAGAATTTGTAAATAATTTTGACTGCACGCACCTCACCTGACCAAAAGAAGAGATAACAATTTCAGTCTTGTCCACCACCATGAGCAGAATAAAGAAGGTCCCAACATCTTGTGGTCTGAGAAAATCAAAACTCGAACCTGTACAATAGCCATTTTTTACAACACAACTTTAGAGATTAAAAAAAAAAATACTACAACTGCCATTTTTTACTCTAGAAATTTAGCAACTCCAAAACCAAAACACATCTACAGTAGGCCTTTGTAAATTCTCAAACCAAATAAAGGAGACAAACTCAATATCCTAAAATATTTATGCCTTTATGAAAAAAAATCATATCTATAGAATCATAAAGGTATACTGCATCCGAAATTAAATAGAGAGATTCATATTTTACCAAAATTTCAAGAAGAAAGAAGAGGGGACTCGGACCCCTCTGCGAGACCGAGCCACCTACAACCCCTTTGCGAGACCGAACCACCCACCTCCTCCACAAGACCGAGCCACCCACGACCCTAAGCCCATTGTTTTCACAAGACCCACGAGCCCTTGTCATTTGCACCATTAGCCGATGATAGGGAAGGTCAATTTTTCAAATTAGGGGAGAGAAGAAAACAAAGGTTGTGATGGAGATGGAGGTAGAGTTGTGCGATGGAGCCCCTATCAAAGTGATTTAGGCGGAGAGAAAAGAATGAGATGAGAGAAAGAAAAATTGGATTTTGGCAAAAAGTATAACACATTTTTTCATTTGCCGCTTAAAATTTTTTGTCCCGCCAGTAATCTAATTTTACCTCTTTTTAATCTTACTTATTATAATACTTTTTGAAAAAGCTTATATTCATGTGTTGTGGAAGGAGAGATTTGTTGTAGTATATCATAAACATATACTATAAAACATATATCATATAGGACTACAATGGCCATCATACTTCTTGGGGCTCGTTAGCTAAGAAAGTCATGTGCCCATAAATTTGTGGGGCTTGCTATCTAAGCAAGTCATATGCCCATAAATTCTTGGGGCTTGCTAGCTAAACAAGTCATATGCCCAAGGACTATAAGACATACTATACATATACATATCATAACATAAACATATCATAACATATTATAACATATACAAACATAAAATCTATCATATTTTCCTTACCAAAAGCCGAGATATTTGGGAACAAGAACAAGATTAGAAATTCCTATAAACCAACAGTAAACTGGTGAGAATCTCTAAAGAATAAAGATGAAATGAAAACTAAACAATCAAGAAGAAACTTACCAAGAAGAACCTTAAGTTTCAAGAACTTAAATACCTAACCAAGAATCATAAACAAGAGTTAGGATGTGAATAAAAGAAAACTTAAGAACCATATAGAACTGAACTTAGGAATAGGAATACCTTGAATGACCTTATGGATTGGTCTAAACCTTAATACCAAAATCACACTATTTCTCACTTCCCAAATGTTTATAAAAGCTTAGAATGATAAAGCTTTAACCCAAAACCCAAGTGTATCTCTCTATAGTAACATTAGCACCTTGGAGGCTCTGATCAAATGCTTGAAGAATGAAGAAAATGGCTGAGCACTAGTTCCTATTTATAGAGTTCAAGGAGTGAAACTAGCCCCTTTTAATTTGAATAAATAAATGATTATAAAATGAAAAAGATTTGAATTTTTGTTCAACTGAGGACCAGAACTCGGTCAAAATCGTTCAAATGCAGGTCTAAGTGGTTAAGGTTAATTTTTAAAATTCAAAAATCAAACATTCAAAAATACACTCATGGAGGCAATATATGGCCTCCCCCTGTATTCCCGAGGCTTGTTCGATCGTTCGTGCAAAGTCGACGTGTTTTCCGTATCTTCCGTAGGAGATATATCGGCCACAATGCTGCGATATATCGGCATACGTTGATATATCAAACATGTAATTGCACTTTTTCAGCATAATTTGAATTGGATAAACAACTTTGACTGGGTCATAATACGATCCTAACAGTTGCTGCAAGGTTCTAGAGCTTCTAGATCTTTCTTTTATTAAAACTATTCATAAAAAATACTTAATTCCTTAATAATCATGATTATGACAAGTGTCATGCTCTTAATGGTTCTATGTAAACCTTAGGTTATAATAAATATATTTCTATGACCAACAATATTAATCAAACCTTATGTTATAATTAATATTCTTAAACTATAGGTTAAACTTATAAAATCCATAGCTATTGCTATGAGTTTCCAACTAAGTCCCGACTTGAACCAAAATCCACGGTAACTAACATACTACTAACTAATACTAACTACTACTACTACTATCTAGCTAGGCTAAGTAAACATTCTGGGACTCTAAAAATGAGTTGCAGACTTTTGAATCACTCAATAAGAGTTATTCAAAAGTAGAAGAAGCAAATGTTATCGATTCTAAACCTTTCTCTTCAAAAGGGAAAAATAAGAAGAGAAAGAAATCCCATGACAAGGAAAATGACAAACAGGAAAGGAAGCCTAAAAAGTCATCCGAAGGCAAGGAGAACAAAGATAACAAAACTTCCAAGAAAAAGCAACCCAAAGGGACATGGTTTCATTGTGTAGTTGAGGGTCATTAGAAGAGAAACTTTCCTAAGTACCTCTCAGACCTAAAAGAAAAGAAGAAAGGTAAATATGGTTTACTTGTTTTAGAAGCCTGTTTAGTGGAAGATGACACATCATCCTGGATTGTTGATTATGGTGCCACTAACCATGTGTGCTTTTCTTTACAGATTCTTAGTTCTTCAAGGGAACTTGCTGATGAGAAGGTGACTATGAGGGTTGGCAGTGGTCATATCATCTCTACCAAAGCTGTTGGAATAGCTAGTCTGGATTTTGATAAAAAATAAACTTCTTATATTAGACAATGTTTATTTTATTCATGGATTTATAAGGAACTTAATTTTAGTTTCTATGGTGCATGAACAAGGTTTCAATACCTCTTTCAATAATAATTCGACTGTTATCTCAAGATTCGGTATTGAAATATGTCATGGAAAATCTAATGATGGACTATATAAAATTAAGGCAAAAAAGTGATCTATATACAACTCTAAAATGTTTAAAGTTACAAACCCAAGATCTATTAAACATCTAAAAAATAATTCTGAGAGTGAAACATATTTATGGTATTTGAGATTGAGGCATATTGTTTTGGATAGAATTAACAGACTGGCAAAGGAGGGACCTTTAAAGAGAATTAACTGTTGGTTCTTTTCCAGTCTGTGGATCCTGTCTGGAAGGCAAGATGACCAAAAGACTTTTCTCTACAAAGGGTTCAAGAGCCATAAAACCATTCCAACTCGTACACACTGATGTGTGTGGACCACTTAATGTGCAAGCTAGAGGAGGGTTTGAATATTTTGTCACCTTCATTGACGATTATTTAGATATGGTTAAAGAATTCCAAGCTGAAGCTGAAAAGCAATTAGGTAAATCAATGAAAGTTCTTCGATCTAATCGAGGAGGAGAGTACTTGGATTATGAATTCGAGGACCACATGCGTGAGCATGGAATTCAATCCCAACTAACTACACTAGGAACGCCACAGTAGATTGGTGTTTCTTAAAGAAGGAACATGACATTATTAGACATGGTTAGATCAATGATGAGTTACTCATCATTGCCGCTGTCATTCTGGGGCTATCTCATTTAATGTGCAATGTACATATTGAATGTTTTTCCTTCCAAGTCCATCAAGAAGGCACCGTTAGAATTATGGAATGGTACTATACCTAGTTTACACAATTTTTGTATTTGGGGGTGTCCAACACCCGTGCTGAAAGTAAATACTGGAAAGCTGGAATCTCGCACTGAACTGTGCATGTTTGTGGGGTATTCCAAAGAGACTAGAGGTGGTATAATTTATAGTCCTAAAGAAAACAAATCATTTGTATAGACAAATGCTACTTTTCTTGAATATGACTATATCAACAATCACAAACCTCGCAGTAAGGTTGTACTGGAGAAGATAGTCTCAGATCAAGTAATAAGATCTCCAAATGATTCCAATGAACAACGACAAGAGGAAACCACAAGTACTAGTCAAAACACTAGAGAGCTTAATCATAGCGGGAGGGTTGTTAGGCAGCCAACTCGCTATGAACATTAAGTTTAGATGCTTGTGTCTGACACAAACAAAGATGATCCATTGACATACAGAGATGCAATGGAAGATTCTGACAAAGAAAAATGGTAAGATTCCATGATCTTGGAAATGGAATCGATGTATTCAGATTCCGTCTGCACTCTTGAAAATCTTCCTGAAAATGTTAAACCTAATGGTTGCAAATGGATATTCAAGAGAAAAAAAGGAGCAAATGAGAAAGTAGAAACTTTCAAAGCTAGGCTTGTAGCCAAGGGTTACACTCAGAGAGAAGGAGTAGATTGTGAAGAAACTTTTTCTCCTGTAGCCATGCTTAAGTCCATCTGCATACTCTTGTCTACAGCTGCTTCCATGGATTATGAGATATGGAATAATGGATGTTAAGACAACTTTTCTGAATGGCTATCTTCACGAAACCATTTATATGTCTCAACCAGAAGGGTTCATAGTCAAAGGTCAAGAGCAAAAAGTTTGCAAGCTTCTTAGGTCCATTTATGGACTCAAACAAGCTTCTAGATCTTGGAATCTAAGATTTGATGGCACAATCAAAACGTATGATTTTGAACAAAAGATTGATGAGCCTTGTGTCTATAAACAAATCAAAGATGACATCATGGTATTCCTGGTTCTTTACATTGATGAGATCCTACTGATTGGGAATGACGTGGGAACATTTGCAAAAGTAAAGAAATGGCTAGCCAAGCAATTCCAAATGAAAGATTTGGGAGATGCAAACTATGTTCTAGGCATAAATTTCCTTCAGGATCATCATAACAAAGTTTTGGCTTTTTCTCAAACTACTTATATAGATAAGGTACTGGAGAGATTCGATATGCAAAATTCCAAGAAGGGTGATATGCTAACCCGTCATGGAATTATCCTTTCTAAAGAGCAGTGTCCTAAAACATGATGTGTATATGACCTGAAATTTGTTATGAAATAGGGATAGTCAGTCATTATCAATTCAATCCTGTACTGAGTCATTGGATTGCAGTAATGAATATTCTCAAGTATTTTCAGAACACTAGAGAATATATTCTTGTATATTCAGGTGGTGACCTGAACCCCATTGGATACACTGATTCTGAATTTCAATCAGACAGAAACTGTTGGAAATCGACTTTTGGATCAGTGTTCACTCTTGGTGGAGGAGCAGTGGTCTGGCGTAATATTAAAAAAACCAGTATTGCAGATTCTACCAGGAAGTCGAGTACATAGTGGCTTATGAAGTAGCTAAGGAGGCTGTGTGGCTAAAGTAGTTCTATTCCGATCTGGAAATTGTTCCAGATATGAATAAGCCACTTGTCTTATATTCTGACAACAACGGGGCAGTAGCTAAGGAGGCTGTGTAGCTATGTAAGGAGATATCACATTATCAGAGATATTGTTCACAGAGGAGATGTAGCAGTTATGAAGATAGCTTCAGAACACAACCTTACCGACCCTTTTACTAAGACTTTCTCTACCAAGTCTTTTAAAGATCTTGTTAGAAATATGGGTCTGAGGGAGATGCCTCATTTGCTTTAGGGCAAGTGGGAGATTGTTGGGATTAGTGTCATTTAAAGCATATGTTTTGAACAATGTTTCACGAAATAAATAATTGAAATGAATTTTTGCATATATTGTTTGTTTATTATTATTATTAGAATAATATTATATGAATATCAGAAAATTCACAAATTTGTTAGTGTGACTACAATCTTCTATTGGTACGAGATGATTAAGATTGTAGGGAAAAAATTTAAATAGTTCGCAGTAAAACAAAGTTATGTGGAATCTTTGGATTAAATTCTGTAAGTATGGCTCACTAATATTATGAATACATATAATCTAGATCCGGATTACTGATGCAGTAGGACATCTTAGTGGAGGTACTTGGTATAAAGTTGTTATACATGAACTGGACCCGATATGTTATATATAATTATTATTATCGTTTACTTTATAGGCATTAATTAAACATATCAATAAGATGATCATATACAAATTGATCTTAATTCTGAAGTTATCATGAACTCCTCTTTATGTCATATGCGTTATTTGATTCACTCGTTATGGTTTGTCATAATATTCAGGCTAAAAAATTTTGTTTTGGAAACTCATTGATGTAAACGGCTGGGGACATAATATACAGATATGGAATCTATATCTTTTCGAGAGGAATCGACTAATGGTTCTCTTAAGGGTTGGCTTGTGGAACTGAAAGGTTATTGACCTCAAATTCATAAATCAGTTTATGAATTAACCTTCACTAGTAAAGTTAATGGTACTTAAGGAAACAAGATATAATTAAAGAAGTTAAATGGTGATTAATTCCTACTTTAATTATGAATCATTAATAGAAGATTGAATTGTATGTAGTGATTAAATTGATGGACACTTTTTATATATTTAAAAGTACTCAATAAATAAATGTCTATAATTACAATAATGCAATCTCATATTTTTAGTGGAATAAAATTGAGATTGATAAATTAAGGTTATTATATTAAAAAGTTTTAATTAATAATTTAAATTTATTGGAGATGGCTCTATCAACACTATTCAAGGTAAGAGTTAAAATTGGAAAAAATCAAGAAAATAACATATTTGGAAGAAATTTGTCTTCACGGTGAAATATGTAATTGAGAAAAATTAATTAATTAATAAGTTAAAATTTGAAATTAATAAATTAATTAATTATATTTTTCAAAAATTATTTTGGTATTTTTGAAAATAGTAATTAAATAATTAAGATAGTTAATTTTGAATTAATTAGCTTTATTTATTTAATGTAACGCCCCCACGACACTATGGCTGCTTCCTGGAATAACGATTGGCCATACAAACCAACATGAGTCTTTCCAACGTGCTTTGTCCTTACTCGCATGCTTCCTGGGAAAACTTCCCAGGATGTCACCCATCATGAGACTACTCCAGGTCAAGCACGCTTAACTTTGGAGTTCTCAAATGATGGGCTACCGAAAAGAAGATGCATTCCTAGAAAGACTCGTGTTCGATTGTAGGGCCAGTCGTCATTCCAGGAAGCAGCCATAGTGACGTGGGGCATTACAAATGGTATTAGAGCCTTGACCCAGCCAGAATTGTGCCCGACAGGGACGTCGGACCCCTAAGGGTGGGTGATTGTGACAGTCAGTATCCCGTGATCTATAGGGGGAAAGACCGGGTAAAGTTGTGCAATCCCACAGCGCCTGGGGAAGGTTAAGTGTGATCATTCTAAGAATGTGTAGGTATGGGACTACATAGTTGAAGAGGGCTTAAATATATTGATGGGTACTACCTATGCCAACAAGATGCATCTTCTTTTCGGTAGCCCATCTCTTGAGAACTCCAAAGTTAAGCATGCTTGACCTGGAGAAATCTTATGATGGGTGACCTCTTGGGAAGTTTTCCCAGGAAGCGTGCAAGTGAGGACAAAACACGTTGGAAATACTTGTGTTGGTTTGTAGGGTCAGTCGTTATTCGAGGAAGCAACCATAGTGACGTGGGGCATTACATTTAAATAGTGTAAAAAAGATATTTCTGATAATTCAAATTGGATTTGAATTTGAAATGATATTTATTCTTTATTTAATCTGATAAATCGGTTATCATGTTTGGATATTTTTTAATAAATAAATTATTAAATAATAATTAAAAGAAAATGGTTGGAACACATCCCTGAAATTAGGGATGTGTTACATGCCAACTACATCACATGTAATGTAGTTGGCGTGTAACAAGGTCCAAGAATGGCTCTTGGATATTTCTTTTAATTATTTAATAATTCATTTATAATTTGAATTTTGAATTTTGAATTTCAAAAATTTAATTAATTCTTTTATAATTTTATTAGATGGAAATAGTTTCATAAGATTTTTAAGAGAAAGAAAATTGATCGTTTTATTTTCTCTATCCCTAAAAATTGTCTCATACCTAATATTCAAAGATCTCATGTGTTGAGAATATCTTGTGAATCAAAAAAATTTCCCTACCATTACTCTCCGTGCCCACACACGTCTTGAGGTGTAGAGATACATCTTGGATGATCTTGGTCTGAGTATTTTGAAGAATTGATTTGGATTGGATGTATGTTGGAGATACAAAAATATAGCAAGGATTATTGATAGTTCTTCAACTAGTAAATCCTCATCTTTTTATTTCTCTATGATTAATGTTTTGCATGTTAATTTATCCAATTATTTAAAGTACGTTTAAATAAAAAAAAACTTGAAATCTTTGGGGCCAACACCCCGTGCTTTCCGCTACGCACATGGTAAACTAGTTACCAACATAAGGGCCTTGCATAGCGAGGCCCGGCCTACCTATGGGCATGAGCGAACGACCTCCCTTGAATGAGGGCCTCACTATGCGAGGTTCGGCGTGCCTTGATGTCGAGGGTCGCCGTGGATGCAAGTTGATGAGACCCTACTTTTGTTCCTAAAGTAAGCACCACCATCGAAGCACCCTCACATCTCAACCTCTTACAACATGTACGTATGAGACCCCCCCCCCCCCCCCGATTTTTAGTACGAGGAACACTAGTAAAGACACAATCATCATTTGGTGTCAAGCTAGAGTTTGTGAAGGTGACTAAGCATGTTACTCATGATAACTTGCAAGCTTTCCCAAACTTATCAAAATACAAGGAATCTTTGAGAAAATATGTATCTTGGAAATGTAAGAAGGACCATCAAGTACAAAGAACGCGTGCGGGCACGGGATGTACGACCCTGAGGAAGACGATGGCGTGACTCTGACATCTGTATCCGAAAAGTAGTGGTGGTACGAATTAGTATGAAGAGTGGAGGCACTACCTGAGCACCCTTAATCATGTACTAAGACCGACACCACGACCTTTTGCCCCACTACGTCCTGCACTACTACCCTGACAATGTACCCGTGTACTATTTTTTCCACAGGGACCACCATGTATCAAAGGCAATTAGAGCCCAGCTATAAATAGACCTTCACCCCTCAGACTACAGGGTTAAAAAATTGATTTTAGAATGAGACTATTGAATAATATAGGAGCATTTCTTCCATCGTTGTTCTGCACTTTTCTTTCTTAAGCTTTTCCTATGTTCTATTTACGTAGTTTGCATAACATGCTTTGAGTTTTCTGACCTTATATTGTTTACGAGATTTTGATGTCAACAGTTTGGTGCCAGCTGTGGGAAAGAAAAATATCAAGTCACTGTTCTTCCATCGATTTTGACAAGGGAAAATGCTAAGGCACTCAAGACGCCTGCGGGAATCACAAGATGTTAAGTTCCTCCTAGACGGAGACCAACTAAGAGCCTCCAGGAGGAACCCTCCACCGCCTGAGAATGGAGGTACGCCGAGGAACATCCAGCCCTTGGCGAGGAAAGGGAGGCGTCATCCCCGGCTGTCTAGCCCAATGGAAATCCTCTAGTACCATCAGTCATCCAAGCGAGTGGCCTGGGTACGCACCCTCCTCCTCGACCACCAACTACACCGCATTCCAGCCACCAGGATCTAGGTCCCTCTACATGCAGGCCCGACAAGAGTCCTCGGGTTCATTCTATAAGCTCCAGCTCCCGAACTGGCTTTTATGAGGATTAGATATGTGAGTTGCACAAGAAGAATCAAAGGCTAGAGACCATGCTAGAAAACATGGAGGAGGTTCTGAACAGCCTACTGCAAGGGAAGTCAGGGATGCCCTTTCCCAAGCATAGGTAGAAGGAGCGTGGGAGAGGGGAGACCACCATCCTTATGGACGATGAAAGGATCCGACTTTCCACTAGCAGCACTCCCCGGCCAAAACATTATGAAAGACCTGGACCAGCGAGGTACCCCCAAGATCAAAGACGGGGAGCGGCACAGGTAATAGAAACAAATTTGAAGTCACCTCTAAGGAAGCCCCCCCTGACCTAAGAGAAAGGCTCAATAGGAGAAGGTCAAATGTAAAGACAACACCCCCTATGGCTCCTCCGAAGAACACGGGGAAAGGGAAGGCTAACCCTTCTGACTTAAGGGACTCCTTTATAGATAGAGACAAGAGCTGGACACCGAGATGAGAAGCCTTCGGAGAAAATTAGTCACTGCGTTTGGGGGGCACATTGTCGATGATGAGTTGACTACAAGTCATCTTTCACAAGAGAGATTCAAGTTGAACGACTCCCAGCCAATTTCAAAGAGCCTCATATGACCCCTTATAAGGGCACTACGGTTGGGGTTTTATGCCCTCATTAAAACTCAAATTCTTTGTAATCTCATTTTATTATCAATAAAAGAATAGAAATTATTTTTTTACTTGGTCATTCACTTTGCTCAAATGTTTTATTTTCATGATTATTTGTTTAATAAAAAGTTCTATTAAATCCCGAGCATATAGCTAATCGTATTTATAGTGACGTAATCACAGTGGAATATAAATATGATTATATGTTCAAAATAAGTTAGTCCTAAGATTAGTCAGTGCATAGGATTTACACTGACTTGCCAATCTACGATATGATCTACTTACACATTGTGGTGTTATGTTCTTTCCAGAACATTAGCAAAGTAGATAAGATTTGATGTATTTGTTACATTGGACAAGACTGATATTAATAGTTGATAAGATAAGTAAACATACCGTTATAGGTCAATTCAATCTCAATTCTAAGTGGTTAGTATTCTAGCTGATTGTATTATTTGAGTTCTTTGACTTGTTCGTTACCATCTTACCCTACGGACTAGCCCATACTTACATCTTGGGAACTCGGTAGTATAATTGAGTGGGAGTGTTAATCATAGATATGAACATCTATAGCTTCTGATGAAGAAGTGAAGTGATGGTTTCCTTTTAGTTTGGTTCAAGGTGTTAAATGATAGAGATCTCATTTCAGTAATTAAATTAGTTTACTGAAATATCATTTACAAGGAACTAAGCATTTTAAGGATAAAATACAATGAGGGGTAAGATGATATTTTAGTCCTATCTCATTGTAGACCATCTATAGAGGATTGAGTGACAATTGTGGTTGTAACAATGGATAATTAATAGCGTATCTATATTTGTTATAGAGCGTTCTATGAATTCAAGAGTGCAATTCCGAGTCTATAGTGGAGTCACGAGAAATTAATAAGTTAGTAAATTTATTTGTTAGATTTATGATAACTTATTGGAGCTTGATTTCATAGGCCCATGGTCCCCATTGTACCTTTGATAAAATCATCTAGATAGTCTCCATTAATTGATTTAATTATCAATTAGAATTATCAAAGTTGACCAAGTCAATTTTGGATAGTTTCACAGAGTTATGTAATTTTGAGAAGAAAACATAAATTATTAGGGAAGATTTAATAATTAAGATAAATTGGTATCTAAATTAATAAATAAGTTTAAATCAAGGTTCAAATTATAAATAATTAATTTGATAAAGGATTTAAGTAATTATTTAATTAATTAAATCAATAGAAAATAATACATGTTTAAATTCCTGTATTTTGGACCTTGTATGGAAGATTGGGGGGCCTTTGTAGTGGGAACGACATACTGGACCCAACCCTCCTCCATTCAAGCCCAATTGTTAAGGCTCATTTGCCTAAATTTGACTTAATTGTATAGGTTCATTATATTAGTTAAACCTAAATATTGATAAGCAACAAATTAATTCTAAATTAATTGAATTTGTTTCAATGTGACACTTTAGAATTAATAGGAAATTATGGGACTTTGGTTTTAAAAATTTAATTTTTTTCAATTTTTTGGAGAACCATAGTCATTAATTTTCTAAAAATAAATAATAAAAATACTATTTTTAATTTAATAATGAGCTTATTTTAATAATTTTATTTGATCTCCACCGTTGGTTTAACATAGTCAATAGCTTAATGGGGCCTCGAGGCGCTTTGATTTGTCTCCCTACGGAAGGTGTTCATTAGTTATTTTGACAAGGTTAGATTTCGAAAGATAGATAATTATAAGTCAAATTCTACTAGACTCACCCCTACAGTGACTACTAGGACTAAATCTATGATTATCGAAACCGTGGGTCCAGCTCATAAAATAAGATATTTTGTTTTCTTATTTTGATCGAATAGTAGGTTGTTAATAGTGGTGTCCATAATTAAATGAGTTTACAACTCTATTTAACTAGTGGTATTTTTTACTCTCGCCAACCGGGACAAGGATATCATAGATTAGTTAAAATCCAAAAGAAATAGAGATATGATTGTTTTTGGTGTTTTTTCTCATATCTTTCATATTTTTGGTATATGTTGTGCTATTTCTTGAAATTTGTGTGAATAGAAGTTTTTTTGAGCAAATGTGATTGATTTCTATTTTATTGGTAATTTGAAGTTTTAAGTTAAGTAGTGTCTACTCCCATCCTTTCACAACTTTTGATGGAGAAACTCACTGGAGAAAACTTCCTTAACTGGAAGCATAATATACGCATAGAGTTGATTGAAGAAAACTTAGAATTCATCATGATTGAGGAATCCCCAGAATGAGCACCGTGCCCGCACGTTCATGATGGCACCATCAATGCACGTGATGGCACCATAAATGCTTGGATATTACCACTCCGCACATACGTGATGACACCGTGAATGCTCGAATGGCACCGTGTCCGCAGGTTCGTGATCTACTCAACTATGGTCTAACGCAGCTCATGAACGAGCTTCAGACTTTCGAGTCTATCATGGGTGGACCTAGTAAAGGAGGAGAAAATAAAACTACTATTGTTGCTGCTGATTCAGTTAAGGCTGAAGATAACTGAGCTTCGTCTTTGAAAGCTGGAAACAATAGGAAAGATGGACAAAACAACAACCCCAAGCCTACAAAGGCTGCATAGAGGAGTGAACAACCTAGTGCACAGACGCCTAAGGGGAAGAACAAAAAAAATAAGAAAGGTAAAGATAAGTGTTTTCACTGCAACGAGAATGGGCATTGGAAGCGAGATTGCCCCAAGTTTCTAGCAGCTAAAAACAAAGGTAATTAATATAGTTCATTTATCTTAGAAACATGTGTATTAGAGAATGATAAATCTGTTTGGATTATTGATTCTGGATCTACCAACCATGTTTGCAACTCTTTACAGCTTCTTGAATCGTGGGAGGAAGTGAACGAAGGCGGCTTAAAGCTTAGAGTTGGGAACGGAGCGTTCATTAAGGTCTAAGCTAGAGGAATAGCTTGTCTGAAGTTTAGAAATAAATAGT
This sequence comes from Humulus lupulus, assembly GCF_963169125.1. Lineage (NCBI taxonomy): Eukaryota > Viridiplantae > Streptophyta > Magnoliopsida > Rosales > Cannabaceae > Humulus > Humulus lupulus. The sequence continues at coordinate 36,191,158 of NC_084796.1, read as the reverse complement.
TAATTTTAAAATATGTATTTTTTATTCTGGATTTTAGTAGAAATTTAATTTCAGTTTCCATGATGCAATTAGAACAATTTGTTATGACTTTCACAAGTTCTAATATATTTATTTCCTTCAATTGATCACAATTGTGTATTGCATGTTTGGAAAACGGGCTTTATATTCTGCGACCTGACAAACCCCTCGCTCTTAACAATGATTTATTCAAAGCAGCTAAACATAGGACCAATAAACATCAAAAGACCTATAACGATAATATGACATATTTATGGCACTTGAGACTAGGTCACATTGGCTATGAAAGGATTCAAAGAGTTACAAAGGATGGGCTGTGAGGGAACTCACCTTAGGTGAATTACCTGTCTGTGAATCTTGTATAGAAGGCAAACTAACCAAGCATCCATTCTCTGCAAAGGGTGATAGGGCCAAAGAACCACTTTGACTTGTGCATTCAGATGTTTCTGGACCTTTGAATGTGCAACCCAAGGTTGGTTTTGAGTATTTCGTCACTTTCATTGATGATTACTCTAGATAGTCATGTCTTTACCTAATGCATAGGAAATCGGAAACATTTTCAAAGTTTCAGGAATTCCTAGCAATGGCTCAGAACCAATTAGGTAAAACATTAAAGATCTTGCGATCTGATAGGGGTGGAGAATATTTGGATATCCAGTTCCAAGATCATTTAACTAAACTTGAGATTTTATCACAACTTACTGCCCCAGGTACTCTGCAACAAAATGGTGTAGCGGAACACCGGAAGAGAACTTTATTGGAAATGGTTAGACGCATGCTTAGTTACTCAACTCTACCAACTTCATTCTGGGGACATTCAATTGAAACTGCGAACGACATTCTCAATGTCGTGCCGTCTAAATCAATCCCCGAAACACCTATAGAATGCTGGAATGGTCGTGAACCTATTTTACACCATTATAGAATCTAGGGGTGTCCCGCCCACATCCGGAGGAAAAATGAGGGAAAGCTAGAACTGCGAACTGAAGTTTGCATGTTTGTTGGCTATCCTAAACGTACTATGGGTGTACTTTTCTATAGTCATTTAGAAAAGAAAATGTTTACTTCTATGAATGCTACTTTTATGGAAAATGACTATGTCCAAAACTTTAAACCTCGCAGCAAAGTAGTTTTAGAGGAGATGGTTAAAGAATTGACTCCAACCAATGTTCCATTGTCATCAATGCGAGTTGATGATGAAATTCCCACTCTTCATTTCCAACCGACGCAAGTCGATTTAAATGAAGAAAGTACCACTGTTCCTGAGCAAACAATCACGAAGCCTCGTCGTAGTGGGAGGGTTTCTAGGAACCCAGTTCGCTATGGTTTGGATGGTGAAACCAATATAGTTGTTGGTGACACTAGTGATGATGATACATTGTCTTTCAAACAAGCAATGGCAATCCCTGAAAAGGAACTATGGCTCGAAGCTATGAAACAGGAAATGGAGTCCATGTATTCAAATTCTGTCTAGGATATTGTGGAAGCACCTAGTGACTTTAGGGCCATTGGGTGCAAGTGGATCTACAACAAGAAACGAGGAGTTGATGGAAATATCGAGACTTATAAAGCTCGATTAGTGGCAAAGGGTTATACTCAAAGAGAAGGCGTGGACTATGAGGAAACTTTTACTCCAGTAGCCATGCTCAAGTCCATTCGCATCCTCCTATCCATAGCAGCTACTCTCGACTATGAGATCTGGCAAATGGACGTCAAGACAGCTTTTCTTAATGGGAAGCTTGACGAAGTCATTTATATGGATCAACCAGAAGGATTTAAAGTAACTGGACAAGAAGGAAAAGTTTGCAAGTTGAATAGGTCCATTTATGGACTTAAGTAAGCTTCTCGTTCCTGAAATCTTAGGTTTGATGAAATAATCAAAACCTATGGCTTTGAAAAAAATATTGATTAGCCATGTGTTTACCAACTGAAGGCAAATCAAATAGTGGTATTCCTGGTTCTTTATGTAGATGATATCTTACTCATTGGAAACAATGTTAAGAAATTATCAGATGTGAAGAATTGGCTAAGCACTCAATTCCAGATGAAGGATTTGGGTGAAGCAAGTTATGTTCTAGGTATCCAGATCATCAGGGATAGAAAGAGAAAACTTTTAGCTCTATCTCAAGCAGCTTACAGAGATAAAGTGCTTCAATGTTTCTCATTGACAAATTCCAAGAAAGGGCGTCTACTGTCCCGCCATGGAATTCATCTTTTAAAGAAGTAGTCTCCCCAGACTCCTGAAGAGGAAGATGCAATGAGAAAAGTTCCTAACGCATTTGCAGTTGGAAGTCTGATGTATGCCATGTTGTGGACCAGATATCTGCTATGCAGTGGGAGTAGTGAGCAGGTATCAGTCAAACCCAGGACCGGAATTGGATAGCAGTTAAGCATATCCTGAAGTATTTAAGGCGGACTAGGGATTATATGTTAGTCTACAAGGGCAGTGTTCTGAACCCTGTAGGCTACACCGATTCAAATTTTCAGACTGATGTCGATGACAGGAAGTCTACTTCTAGAATGGTTTTTACTCTTGGGGGTGGAGCTATGATTTGGAGAAGCATAAAGCAGTCTGCAATCTCATATTCCACCATGGAGGCTGAGTACATAACCGCATCAGAAGCAACTAAGGAAATAGTCTGGCTAAAGAAGTTCTATTCAGATCTTGGTGTTATTCCATAAATGGATAAACCACTTGTGTTATTTTGTGACAATACAGGAGCGATAGCCAACTCGAAAGAACCTCAAGTCACAAGAGGAGTAAGCATATAGAAAGGAAGTATCACATTATTCAAGAATATGTGGCAAGGGGAGATGTGAAGCTTATGAAGATTGCAACTAAAGACAATCTTGCAGATCTGTTTACAAAGACACTACCAGAAGCTACATTTGATAAGCATATCAAGGAAATGGGATTAGTAGAATTAAGGCATTAGTTTCAATTAGTGCAAGTGGGAGTTTGTTTGGGTTTTATGCCCTAATTAAAACCCAAATTCTTTGTTATCTCATTTTATTATTAATAAAAGAATAGAAATCATTTCTTGACTTGGTAAATCACTTTGATCACATGTTTTATTTTCATGATTATTTGTTTGATATAAACTTTTATTAAATTCCGAGCATATAGCTAATTGTATTTATAGTGACGTAATCAAAGTGGAATATAAATATGATTATATGTTCAAAATAAGTTTGTCCTAAGATTAGTTAGTGCACAGGACTTACACTGACTTGCCAATCTACGATATGATCTACTTACACATTGTGGTGTTATGTTCTTTCCAGAATATTAGAAAAGTAGATAACATCATATGTATTTGTTACAATGGACATGACCGATATTGACAGTTGATAAGATAAGTAAACATACCGTTATTATCTATTCTAGTCATGTCATATAGTTGACCTTAGGTCAATTCAATCTCAATTATGAGTGGTTAGTATTCTAACTGATTGTATTATTTGAGTTCTTTGACTTGTTCGTTACAAGCTTACCCTACGGACTAGCCCATACTTACATATTGGGAACTCGGTAGTATAATTGAGTGGGATTGTTAATCATAGATATGAACATCTATAGCTTCTGATGAAGAAGTGAAACTATGGTTTCCTTTTAGTTTTGTTCAAGGGGTTAAATGGTAGAGATCTCATTTAAGTAATTAAATTAGTTTAATGAAATATCATTGACAAGGAACTAAGTGTTTTAAGGATAAAATGCAATGAGGGGTAAAATGATATTTTAGACCCATCTCATTGTAGACCGTCTATAGAGGATTGAGGGACAATTATGGTTGTAACAATAGATAATTAATAGCGTATCTATATTTTTTATAGAGCATTCTATGAATTCAAGAGTGCAATTTCGAGTCTATAGTGGAGTCGCGAGGAATTAATAAGTTAGTAAATTTATTTGTTAGATTTATGATAATTTATTGGAGCTTGATTTCATAGGCCCATGGTCACCATTGTACATTGGATAAAATCATCTAGATAGTGTCAATTAATTGATTTAATTATCAATTAGAGTTATCCAAGTTGACTAGGTCAATTTTGGATAGTTTCACAGAGTTATGTAATTTTGAGAAGAAAAGAGAAATTAGGGTAGATTTGTTAATTAAGATAAATTGGTATCTAAATTAATAAATAAGTTTAAATCAATGTTCAAATTATAAATAATTAATTTGATAAATGATTTAAATAATTATTTAATTAATTAAATCAATAGAAAATAATATAGGCCTTGATTTTAAGTCCAATGGGCTTATAATCAAATGGGAAATTTCACGGGCCTAAAGCTCATGGTAATTTTGACCTAGGGCTTCAAATTGGCTCTTATTTTATTTATTTTTTAATTAAATTAAATGGCCTAATTGAGTCTATAAAAGGAGTGCTTAGAGAGAGTTGAAAACAGAAGTCTAAACATAAGTTCACAAGTCAAATTTTAGGATAGTTTTTAGATTCTCTATAAACATAAGTCATTTTCTAAGCATCTTTGTTATTTTCTCTTCTTCTCTCTGTAGCTATCTCATGTGTTGAGAATTGCCCACTCTAGTCTAGGTGATTCTAAGGATACTTTTGAAGACTGTGAAGATAATAGAAGATCGGTTCAGTTTCTTGATAATACTCTGCGACATAAAGGATACAAGGGTTAAAGAAACTGAAGGAAGGACTCATTCATTCCGCTGTGTATACTGTAAGTATTCTTATCATTGTTTCTCTTTGAATTCAATTTTAGAAACATGTTCTAGGTTATCTCATATTAATTTGTTTAATATTAGATCTACATGAAAATAAATAAAGATCTTGTATAAGTTTTCCCAACAACTGCGGACCCTAAGTACCACATTGATGCCTTCAATGATTTAATGAAACTGAGAAGGGTTAATAGTAGAGCAAGGTGTCACTGCTTCATTGTTATGCTAAAGGGAGATGCATACAAGTGGTTATAGAGGCTAAGGCCAGGAACCATTAGATCATGCAACGAATTTCTCCAGCAGAACCATGCAATGAGCGATTATGCCATGCGGGGCACCAGCCTTGCTAACATAAAGAAAGGTGAAGGCGAAAGCCTAAAAAGCCATATCCACAGGTATAACATGGAAGATGCTATGGTAGGAAGCCTGACTCGAGGAGAACTCAAGATTGCAATCACGGCCGGAGTGCACCCAGGCAGTAAGCTATTGGATTATATGTTGAAAACAGAGGTCACGAACTTAGACGATGTGGATGCCAAAAATCCACCAAGAAAGAAAATCCCCAGAACATGGAGAAAATACAAGGCTAAAGGTCACTTAGTCACATTATCAGGCTCAGACCTATAAGTCTTGCGAGACCGGGAGATTGTCCCAAGGGAAGCACACTTAGTGAGCCATGAACCCTCAAATTAGTGCTCAAAATGACCCTACTCCAAAGGACCCTGCTCAAATTGACCACCCCACCTTGGGCACTAATAAAGAGCCCAAGCGCCCCGCACCTCGCGCCCGCGCGCCCCGCACCTCGCGCCCGCGCACCCCGCGCACCTCGCGCCTCGCGCGCCCCGCGCGCCCCGCGACATCACCAGAAGACAAGCGTCTTGCAGCCCCCAAGATACCACACGCAACAGTCGTGCCATGGACCTCGTTGTGGCCTCCTCTCACACACCAGCCTCATCTTTAGGGGTGTCTACGTGGTGATCTTGGAGCACGAAGAGTTTGAATACGGATGGTACGGTGTCCACGCCAGGCTGGTAGTGGCAGTACAAGAATGGTATATGTCCAGGACTCCCTCAGCACGCTTATGAGGTCAGTACCTGGCAAGTAGTGGGGACATAATATGGTACCAAGACAAGAGTACTTTTGCAAGCTCCTAACATGTACTAGAGAGGACCACCACTCTTCCAACACCACTACCACCTGTACTGCTATCCTGACATGTACTAGAGAGGACCACCACTCTTCCAACACTACTACCACCTGTACTGCTATCCTGACAATGTACTCATGTACTATTTTGTCTTGAGGGACCACTATGTATAAATGAGCCATTAGAGCTCCAATATAAATAGATGACCACCCCTACAGAAAAGGGGTTGGAAAATTCATTGTATGCAGAGGCTATTAAGAAATATACTAAGGCTTGCTCCATTGTTTATCTGTGTTTACTTTTCCTTGAAGTTTATTCTCAGTTCTTATATAAACTTCACCTGACTTACCTTTGAGTTTTCCGATCTAATTTCGTTGACGAGATTTCACCGTCAACAGTTTGGCGTCGTCTGTGGGAAGAACAAGCATCAAGCCAGTGTTCTTCCATCACTTCCAAAAAAGAAAGATGCTAAGACGTTCAAAACGCCTACGGCAAATACAAGAGGTTGAGGCTCACCGAGACGAAGTAGAGCGAAGGGCCTCCAAGAAAGACTCCCCTCCGCCCGGGCATGGAGGTGGGCCGGAAGAACCTCTTCCCCCAGGGGAGGAGAGGGAAGCATCGTCCCCAGCTATCCAGCCCGACGGAGGTCATTCAGAGCCACTAGTGTATCCACTTAACCGGCCCCGGTTGACCCCGCGCTCAGGCCACCAGGACCCCGATCCCTCGACGCACTGGCCAGGCAAGGGTCCCGGGGTACGCTCGGTAAGTGCCAGCTCAAGGACGCACTTCTACAAGGATGAGATTCACGAGTTGCATAAAAATACTCGAAGGCTGGAAACCATGATAGAGAACATGCAAGAGGTTTTAGACGACCTACTGCAAGGGAAGTCAAGCACACCCCTCCCTAAGCGTAAAGGGAAGGGGCATGAAAAAGGGGAAAGCACCGTCCCTGTAGACGATGGGAGGACCCAACTTTCCACCAGTAAAACCCCCCAAGCAAAGTACCAGGGGGGACCTAGGCCAGCGAAATGTCCCCAGGAGCAAAGGCGGAGGGAAGGTGATGGTCGTAAGAATGAGGCCGAGGTCCCCTCAAAAGAAGCACCCCCTGGCCTAAGAAAAGAGCCCCGTGGAGAGAGGTCAGAAGTAAGAGACGTACCCCCTGTGGATCCCCCGAGGGACACAACCAAGGCAAGGGACCAGCCCGAGAACCCGCAAAACTCCTTATGCAAAAAGAGGAGGGGACTAGACACCAAAATGCGAAGCCCTCGATGCAAGATCACCACTACACTTGGGGGGCACATGGATGACGAAGAATTCGACCGTGATTCACCCTTCACAAGGGAGATTCAGGTTGAGCAAATGCCCACTGGCTTCAGAGAGCCACGTATGACCCCGTACGAGGGAACTACAGACCCAAAATATCACTTAGACTCCTTCAATAACTTGATGAGGTTAAGAGGGGTCAACAATAGGGCAAAGTGTCATTGCTTCGTCGTTACGCTTAAAGGAGTGGCGTACAAGTGGTTCAAGAGGTTAAGGCCAGGAACAATCAAATCATGGCAGCAACTCTCTAATGAATTCCTCCAGCAGCACCAGGCAGCCTGTGATTACGTCATGCCGACTACCAACCTCGCTAACATAAAACAAGGCGAGGATGAAAGTCTGAAGGACTACGTCCATAGGTTCAGTATGGAGGCAACAAAGGTGGGAGATTTAACCAAAGCGGAGCTCAAGATGGCTATTACAACCGGAGTTCGTCCAGGAAGCAAATTATGGGGTAGCATGCTCAAAAGAGAAGTTTCAAATTTGGATGACTTCTTCGAGAGGGCACAGAAGTACATACGTGTGGAAGAGGGCCATAAGAACTTCCATGTTGAAGAAAGCGAACCTTCCTCCAGTTGCCCTACTACCAATATGTCTGAAGATTCCATATAGAGGGGGGCGTCGTACTAGAGGGGTCGCTGACCATGTTTGAGATCGAACGAAGACCCTCTAGCCATGAAAGTCCCAACCCAAGGGGAAATCACCTCAAAAGCAGACACCTCCAAAAGGGGTCTCCAAAGTAGATGACTCCAAAAAGGGTCTCCAAAGTAGACGCCTCCAAAAAAGGGTCTCCAAAGAAGAAGCTACCAAAAAGGGTCTCAAAGTAGACGCTTCCGTAAAGGGTCTCAAAGAAGACGCTTGCAAAAAGGGTCTCAAAAAAGACGCTTGCAAAAATAGTACTATGCCTAATGACAAGAAGGACGCTTCTCGCAAGATATAACAAGCGCGCGCAAAAATATATAAAAGGATAACTAGAACCCAAGGGGTCAATATATCCTTATAGGTACAATCAAGATGCACCAAAGAGAGACCTACCGAACCCCCTTTCGCGTGGGTTCCAAAGGACCTCGAACGTGATTAAAAAAAAAAAAAAAAAGAGAGAAAAAGAAGAAGAATAAGAGAATGACAAAAATGATGAGAAGAGTCTACAGGAACGCCTAAAGGCCTCCCTATAGACTGGGGGGCAAGTGTGGATGCCAAAAATCCACCAAGAAAGAAAATCCCCAGAACATGGAGAAAATACAAGGCAAAAGGTCACTTAGTCACATTATCAGGCTCAGACCTATAAGTCTTGCGAGACCGGGAGATTGTCCCAAGGGAAGCATCACTTAGTGAGCCATGAACCCTCAAATTAGTGCTCAAAATGACCTTGCTCCAAAGGACCCTGCTCAAATTGACCACCCCACCTTGGGCAATAATAAAGAGCCCAAGCGCCCCGCACCTCGCGCCCGCGCACCCCGCGCGCCCCGCGACATCACCAGAAGACAAGCGTCTTGCAGCCCCCAAGATACCACACGCAACAGTCATGCCATGGACCTCGTGGTGGCCTCCTCTCACACACCAGCCTCATCTTTAGGGGTGTCTACGTGGTGATCTTGGAGCACGAAGAGTTTGAATACGGATGGTACGGTGTCCACGCCAGGCTGGTAGTGGCAGTACAAGAATGGTATATGTCCAGGACTCCCTCAGCACGCTTATGAGGTCAGTACCTGGCAAGTAGTGGGGACATAATATGGTACCAAGACAAGAGTACTTTTGCAAGCTCCTAACATGTACTAGAGAGGACCACCACTCTTCCAACACCACTACCACCTGTACTGCTATCCTGACATGTACTGGAGAGGACCACCACTCTTCCAACACTACTACCACCTGTACTGCTATCCTGACAATGTACTCATGTACTATTTTGTTCTGAGGGACCACTATGTATAAATGAGCCATTAGAGCTCCAATATAAATAGATGACCACCCCTACAGAAAAGGGGTTGGAAAATTCATTGTATGCAGAGGCTATTAAGAAATATACTAAGGCTTGCTCCATTGTTTATCTGTGTTTACTTTTCCTTGAAGTTTATTCTCAGTTCTTATATAAACTTCACCTGACTTACCTTTTAGTTTTCCGATCTAATTTCGTTGACGAGATTTCACCGTCAACAGACGACTTCTATGAAAGAGCACAAAAGTACATTCACATGGAAGATTGTCACGAGAACCTTAAGGCGGGAAGAAGTTAACCCCTATCCAAGCCCTTGGCCCATGAGGGCTCGAATGGTGCAAAGAAGAAGATAGCGTACGAAGGGACGAGGGACGACCAACAGAGAAAACACAAACGCAGAGGTTAACCTAAGCAAACACCATACACCTTCTATACAAACCTGACAGATACCAGGGAACATATCTTCCTCACAAATGAAAATCAGGTCCCCTTCAAGAGACCCCCACCGATGAAGAGAGACAAATCCAAAAGGGGCCTAGGTAAGTATTGCCAGTACCACAAGGATATTGGTCACGCCACGGTGGAGTGTACCCATTTGAAATTTGAAATCGAGGAACTCATACGCAGGGGCACCTAGGCAGGTATGTCAGAAGGGAGAACCCAAGCCTAGAGGATAGGCCAGCCTCACCGCGAGCTTAAGAATGAGCCCCGGAGGTGTAGGGAGAAGTAAGAATGGTCTTCAGAGGTTCAAGATTCGGAGGAGAGTCAAGGAAGGGAAGAGATAGATAAGCCAGGGAAGCTAGACGAAGTCCACCCCTGTGCACCATGATCCTAGAGTAGCAACTGACAAAGAGCTTTAAGGTGGAAAATGATTCAATAACATTCACAGATGAAGATGCACGAGGGGTGCATTTCCACCACAATGGCCCCCTGGTGCTAACTGTCCAACTGGTCAATATGAGAGTGCATCGGGTCCTCGTGGAAAATGGTAGTTCTGTAGATATCTTATATTGCTCCGCAATGGAGAAGATGGGCTTGGGCATTAGGAACTTGAAACCCTTCCATACCTCCTTATACGGATTCCATCGGGACTTGATACAACCCTTACGAACAATCGAGTTAGCCCTCACCATGGGGGAAAAACCTAGAAAAACTACTGTCATGGAAAACTTTGTTGTGGTAGATTGCGCTTCGGCTTTCAGTGCAATATTAGGGACACCCTCCCTGAGAGAATTGAAAGCGGTGACCTCGATATATCACCTGTCTATTAAGTTCTTGACTCCTGGTGTAACGCCCCACGTCACTATGGTTGCTTCCAAGAATGACGACTGACCCTACAAACCAACACGAGTCTTTCCAGCATGCTTTGTCCTCACTCGCACGCTTCCTAGGAAAACTTCCCAGGAGTCACCCATCTTGAGATTACTCCAGATCAAGGACGCATAACATTGGAGTTCTCAAGTCATGGGCTACCGAAAAGAAGATGCATCTTGTTGATATAGGTAGTACCAATCAATCTATTTAAGCCCTCTTCAACTATGTAGTCCCATACCTACACACTCTTAGAATCATCACACTTGACCTTCCCCAGGCGGTGTGGGATTGCACAACTTACCCGGTCTTTCCCCTTACAGATCACGAGATTTTGGCTGTCACAATCACCCCCCCCCCTTACGGACCCGAGATCCCCGTCGGCCACACTTCTGGCTGGGTCAAGGCTCTGATACCATTTGTAACACCCCACGTCACTATGGCTGCTTCCAAGAATGACGACTAACCCTACAAACCAACAAGAGTCTTTCCAGCATGCTTTGTCCTCACTCGCACGCTTCCTGGGAAAACTTCCCAGGAGGTCACCCATCTTGAGATTACTCTAGGTCAAGGATGCTTAACTTTGGAGTTCTCAAGTGATGGGCTACCAAAAAGAAGATGCATCTTGTTGATATAGGTAGTACCCATCAATCTACTTAAGCCCTCTTCAACAGTGCAGTCCCATACCTACATAGTCTTAGAATCATCACACTTGACCTTCCCCAGGCGGTGTGGGATTGCACAGCTTACCTGTTCTTTCCCCTTACGGATCACGAGATTCTGGCTGTCACACCTGGAGGATAGCAAGCACGAAAGAAGACCAAAAGGAAGAAAGCTACTGTTATAATACCTCTCTCCAATAGCTGCAAGCCACAAGAACCCATGGCGATGGTGATACATGGAGGTGCAAACTGTTAGGAAAACTTATACAGGATCTATATTAATTTTCATGTAGATCTAATATTAAACAAATTAATATGAGATAACAAGAACATGTTTCTTAAATTGAATTCGAAGAGAAACAAAAACAAGAATACTTACAGTATACGCAGCGGAATGAAAGAGTCCTTCCTTCAGTTTCTCTAACTCTTGTATCCTCTCTGTCGCAGAGTATTATCAAGAAACTGAACCAATCTTCTATTTTCTTCACAGTCTTCCAATGTATCCTTAGAATCTCCTAGACTAGTGTGGGCAATCCTCAACACATGAGATAGATACAAATAATAAGAAGAGAAAATAATCATATAGGCTTAGAAAAGGACTTGTGTTTAGAGAGAATCTAAAACTATTAGAAAACCAGTGATTAAACTTATGTTTTGACTTCTCTCTAAGCACTCCTTTTATAGACTCAATTAGGCCATTTAACTTAATTAAAAAATCAATAAAATAATATCCATTTTAAAGCCCTAGGTCAACATTATCATGGGCTTTAGGCTCGTGAAATTTTCCATTTGATTATAAGCACATTGGACTTAAAATCATGGCCTGTATTATTTTCTATTAATTTAATTAATTAAATAATTATTTATATCCTTTATCAAATTAATTATTTATAATTTGAACCTTGATTTAAACTTATTTATTAATTTAGATACCAATTTATCTTAATTAATAAATCTGTCATAATTTCTTTTTTCTTCTCAAAATTACATAACTCTGTGAAACTATCCAAAATTGACCTGGTCAACTTTGATAATTCTAATTGATAATTAAATCAATTAATTGAGACTATCTAGATGATTTTATCCAAGGTAGAATGGGGACCATGGGCCTATGAAATCAAGCTCCAATAAGTTATCATAAATCTAACAAATAAATTTACTAACTTATTAATTCATCGTGACTCCACTATAGACTCGGAATTGCACTCTTGAATTCATAGAATGCTCTATAACAAATATAGATACGCTATTAATTATCCATTGTTACAACCATAATTTTCACTCAATCCTCTATAGATGGTCTACAATGTGATATAATCCTGTAAATCCTGTGCACTGACTAATCTTAGGACAAACTTATTTTGAACATATAATCATATTTATATTCCACTTTGATTATGTCACTATAAATACAATTAGCTATATGCTTGGGATTTAATAGAAGTTTATATTAAACAAATAATCATGAAAATAAAACATGTGAGCAAAGTGATTGACCAAGTCAAGAAATGATTTCTATTCTTCTATTAATAATAAAATGAGATTACAAAGAATTTGAGTTTTAATTAGGGCTTAAAACCCCAACAAACTCCCACTTGCACTAATTGAAACTAATGCCTTAATTCTACTAATCTCATTTCCTTGATATGCTTATCAAATGTAGCTTCTGGTAGTGTCTTTGTAAACGGATCCGCAAGATTGTCTTCAGTTGCAATCTTTATAACCTTCACATCTCCCCTGGCAACATATTCTTGAATAATGTGATACTTCCTTTCTATATGCTTTCTCCTCTTGTGACTTTGAGGTTCTTTCTAGTTGGCTATCCCTCCTGTATTGTCACAAAACAACACAAGTGGTTTATCCATTTCTGGAATAACACCAAGATCTGAATAGAACTTCTTTAGCTAGACTATTTCCTTAACTGCTTCTAATGCGGTTATGTACTCAGCCTCCATGGTGGAATTTGAGATTGCAGGCTGCTTTTTGCTTCTCCAAATCACAGCTCCACCCCAAGAGTAAACACCATTCCAGAAGTAGACTTCCTGTCATCGACATCAGTCTAAAAATCTGAATCGGTGTAGCCTACAGGGTTCAGAACATCACCCTTGTAGACTAACATATAATCCCTAGTCCGTCTCAAATACTTCAGGATATGCTTAACTGCTATCCAATGTTCTGGTCCTGGGTTTGACTTATACCTGCTCCCTACTCCCACTGCATAGCAGATATTTGGTCTAGTACACAACATGGCATTCATCATACTTCCAACTGTAGATGCGTAAGGAACTTTTCTCATTGCATCTTCCTCTTCAGGAGTCTGGGGAGACTGCTTCTTTGAAAGATGAATTCCATGGCGAGACGGTAGACGCCCTTTCTTGGAATTTGTCATTGAGAAACGTTCAAGTACTTTATTTATGTAAGCTGCTTGAGATAAAGCTAAGAGTATGTTCTTTCTATCCCTGATGACCTGGATACCTAGAACATAACTCGCTTCACCCAACTCCTTCATCTGGAATTGAGTGCTCAGCCAATTCTTCACATCTGATAATTTCTTAACATTGTTTCCAATGAGTAAGATATCGTCTACATATAGAACCAGGAATACCACTATTTGATTTTCCTTCAGTTGGTGAACATAGGGCTCATCAATATTTTTTTCAAAGCCATAGGTCTTGATTATTTCATCAAACCTAAGATTCTAGGAACGAGAAGCTTGCTTAAGTCCATAGATGGACCTATTCAACTTGCAAACTTTTCCTTCTTGTCCAGCTACTTTAAATCCTTTTGGTTAATCCATATAAATGACTTCGTCAAGCTTTCCATTAAGAAAAGTTGTCTTGACGTCCATTTGCTAGATCTCATAGTCGAGAGTAGCTGCTATGGATAGGAAGATGTGAATGGACTTGAGCATGGCTACCGGACTAAAAGTTTCCTCATAGTCCATGCCTTCTCTTCGGGTATAACCCTTTGCCACTAATCGAGCTTTATAAGTCTCGATATTTCCATCAACACCTTCTTTCTTCTTGTAGATCCACTTGCACCTAATGGCCCTAAAGTAACTAGGTGCTTCCACAAGATCCCAGACGGAATTTGAGTACAAGGACTCCATTTCCAGTTTCATGGCTTCGAGCAATAGTTCCTTTTCAGGGCTAGCCATTGCCTGTTTGAAAGACAACAGATCATCATCACTACTATCACCAACAACCATATTGGTTTCACCATCCAAACCATAGCAAACTGGGTTCCTAGAAACCCTCCCACTACAACGAGGCTCCGTGATTGTTTGCTCAGGAACAGTGGCACTTTCTTTATTTAAATCGACTTGCGTCGGTTGGACATGAAGAATGGGAATTTCATCATCAACTTGCAATGATGATGATGGAACATTGGTTGGAGTCAATTCTTTAACCATCTCCTCTAAAACTACTTTGCTGCGAGGTTTAAAGTTCTGGACATAGTCTTTTTCCATAAATGTAGCATTTGTAGAGGTAAACACTTTCTTTTCTGAATGACTATAGAAAATTCCACCCCGAGTACCTTTAGGATAGCTAACAAATATGAAAACTTCAGTTCACGGTTCTAGCTTTCCCTCCTTTTTCCTCAGGACGTGAGCGGGACACCCCCAGATTCTATAATGGCGTAAACTAGGTTCACGACCATTCCAGTGTTCTAAAGGTGTTTTGGGGATTGATTTAGACAGCACAACATTGGGAATGTCATTCGCGGTTTTAATTGCATGTCCCCAGAACGAAGTTGGTAAAGTTGAGTAACTAAGCATGCATCTAACCATTTCCAATAAAGTTCTATTCCAGCATTCCGCTACACCATTTTATTGCGGAGTCCCTGGGGCAGTAAGTTGTGATAAAATCCCAAGTTTTGTTAAATGATCTTGGAACTGCATATCCAAATATTCTCCAACCCTATCAGATCGCAAGATCTTTAACGTTTTACCTAATTGGTTCTGAGCCATTGCTAGGAATTCGTGAAACTTTGAAAATGTTTTTGATTTCCTATGCATTAGGTAAACACATGAGTATCTAGAGTAATCGTCAATGAAAGTGACGAAATACTCAAAACCACCCCTGGCCTGTACACTCAAAGGTCCAAAAACATCTTAATGCACAAGACCAAGTGGTTCTTTGGCCCTATCACCCTTTGCAGAGAATGGACGCTTGGTCAGTTTGCCTTCTAGACAAGATTGACATACAGGTAATTCACCTAAGGTGAGTTCCCTCAAAGGTCCGTCCTTTGTAAGTCTTAGAATCCTATCATAGCCAATGTGACCTAGTTTGAAGTGCCATAAATACGTCATTTTATTGTTATCGGTCTTTTGACGATTATTGGTCCTAGGTTTAGCTACTTTGAATAAATTGTTATTAAGAGCGAGGAGTTCGTTAGGTCACAGAATATAAAGCTCGTTTTCCAAACATGCAATACACAATTGTGATCCATTGAAAGAAATAGATATATTAGAACTTGTGAAAGTCATAACAAATTATTCTAATTGCAACATGGAAACTAAAATTAAATTTCTACTAAAATCCAGAATAAAAAATACATCATTTAAAATTAAAAATTTATTTCCAAACTTCAGACGAGCTCTTCTTCTAGCTTGGCCCGCAATGAATGCTCCGTTCCCAACTCTAAGCTTTAAGCCGCCTTCGTCCACTTCCTCCCACGATTCAAGAAGCTGTAAAGAATTACAAACATGGTTAGAAACTTGGGGCAATCTCATTTCCAATGCCCCTTCTCTTTGCAGTAAAAACACTTGTCTTTACCTTTCTTGTTTTTCTTGTTCTTCCCCTTAGGCGTCTATGCATTTGGTTGTGCACTAATCTTTGTAGCCTTTGCAGGCTTGGGGTTGTTGTTTTGTCCATTCTTCCTCTTGTTTCCAGCTTTCGAAGACGAAGTTTGGTTAGCTTCAGCCTTAGCTAGATCAGCAGCAACATTAATAGTCTTAATTTCACCTCCTTTCCTAGGCCCACACATGATAGGTTCAATAATCTGAAGCTCGTTCATGAGCTGCGCCAGACCATAGTTGAGTTGATCACGAACATGCAAACACGATGCCATTCGAGCATTTATGGTGTCTTCACGTATGTGCGGAGACGGTGCTATCCAAGCATTTACGGTGCCATCACAAGCATTGATAGTGCCATCACTAACGTATGGACACAGTGCTCGTTCTTGGGATTCCTCAATCATAACAAATTCAGAGTTGTCACCAATCAACTCTATGTTGATATTCTACTTCCAATTAAGGAAGTTTTCTCCAGTGAGTTTCTCCATCGAAAGTTGAGAAAGGATGGGAGTAGACACAGACAATACTTAACTTAAATCTACAAATTACCAATAAAATATAAATCAATCACATTTACTCAATAAAACTTCTATTCACCCATATTTCAAGAATAACACAACATATACCAAAAATATGTAAGATATGAGAAAAAATACCAAAAAGAATCATATCTCTATTTCTTTAGGTTTTTAACTAATCTATGATATCATTGTCCCGGTTGGCGAGAGTCAAAAATACCACTAGTTAAATAGAGTTGTAAACTCATTTAATATTGGACACCACTATTAACAAACTACTATTCAATCAAAATAAGAAAACAAAATCTCTTATTTTATGAGTTAGACTCACAGTTTCAATAATCATAGATTTAGTCCTAGTAGTCACCGTAGGGGTGAGTCTAGTAGAATTTGACCTATAATTATCTATCTTTCGAAATCTTAACCTTGTCAAAATAGCTAATGAACACCTTCCGCAGGGGGACGAATCAAAGCGCCTAAAGGTCCCATTAAGCTATTGACTATGTTAAACCAACGGTGGAGATCGAATAAAATTCTTAAAATAAACTCATTATAAAATTAAAAAATAGTATTTTTATTATTTATTTTTAGAAAATTAATGACTATGGTTTTCTCAAAAAAATTAAACAAATTAAATTTTTAAAACCAAAGTCCTATAATTTCTTATTAATTCTAAAGTGTGACATTGAAACAAATTCAATTAATTTAGAATTAATTGTTTGCTAATCAATATTTAGGTTTAACTAATATAATGAACCTATACAATTAAGTCCAACTCAAGTAAATAGGCCTTAAATATTGGGCTTGTATGGAGGAGGGCTGGGTCCAGTTTGTCGTTCCCACTACAAAGGCTGTAGATCTTCCATACAAGGTCCAAAAGACAAGAATTTAAACCTTCGTTTTATTAATTGGTTAAGCCCACTATAGTCATGCCAAGCAAATGGGCATTCACAAGTGGAATCACCCACAAGAGAGGAATTTAAACTTTACATTTTCTAATGGGCCCAAATAAAACCTATCATTTTATGAATATTTTATTTGGCAAAAATGTCACATATCTAACAAACATATGGGCCATTATATACATCTAAGCCCAATTGCAAAAATACCACATATAGTGCAAACAGACATGTTATAATTGGATGGGCCTAATCATTTTACTATATGAGCAATTCTATGAATTTATGCAAAAATACCACAATTTATTTCATTTGCAAAAATACCACAATTAATTATCTAGAA
The DNA here is from genome assembly GCF_963169125.1 of Humulus lupulus. Lineage (NCBI taxonomy): Eukaryota > Viridiplantae > Streptophyta > Magnoliopsida > Rosales > Cannabaceae > Humulus > Humulus lupulus. The sequence goes on along the minus strand of NC_084796.1, from coordinate 36,173,503 downwards.
TTTATCAAAAAAATTCGAATTAATAAATTTTTTACAAAAATAAGTCAATTTAAATGAAATTTATCAACAATTAATAATAATTAATTTAAATTTCATTTATCAACAATCAACTTTGCTTAGGTTAATTTAAAAAAAATATATTAATTTAATTTAAATAGGATTTATCAATAATTAACCAAAGTTAATTTAAATCCCATTTATTAAAAAAAATATTTTATTAATTGGCTGAAAAAAATTGATATTTTTCAAAATTTAACCAATTTTAAATTTTAAAATCAGTATCTTAACTATTTTCCAAAATTTCTTGTGTTGTTATAACTATTAGCTAATATTTTAACCATTAAAAAATAAAATAAAATATAAATAGTTATAACAATCCTAAAATATCTCAAAATAGTTAAACAAATTCAAATATCCATAAAAATATCTAATTAACAATATTCAAATTTAAAATAATTTAAATATTAAAAACTATAGAATAAAAAGATATTTATATTTTCAAATAAAGATTTAATAAAAATATCAAGAATTTAAAAGAAAATATCTTAAATATCTGATATCTTAATTCTAATATTTTAATATATTAAAATATTCAAAATTAAGTTGTTAGTCTATTTTTAAATTTGAATTTGAATTTTTGTAGAAAATATCTAATTATTTGAATCTCAACTAACAAAAATATCTTATTTTAAAAAAAAACAATTTTTAAATACAAAAAAAAAAACATGATATTTTTGGCTTTGATTATAAATAATAAATTTCCACAATTATAATCTTTAAAAAAAAAATTATGAACAGTGTTGCACATGATGGGCGTGCGCACGCGCGTAGACAGGCAGGCGCGTGCGCATGGCAGTCAGACCAAATTTTTAAAAAAAAAAAAAATTGAGCAATTTTTCAAACCAAAACCATTTTCTAATTAATTTTCAACATGTTTAACACAAAATAAAGCATATATAAAATTAAAATCATAGAAAACACAACAAAATAACCTTAAAAATTGCTAAAATTCACATAAAATCAATATGCTTCATAAAAACATGAAAACCATCCAATTATTCAACAATATCAATAATCCAATTTTAAACATGTCCATGCATGAAAAAAAAGATTACCAAAGGCTCTAAGGCCAGTTGTAAGGATGTAGAGTCCAAGAATTTCACTTAGCTAGTTAGATAGTAGTAGCAATAGTAATAGTTGTAGTATTTTTATGACTGTAGATTTTGGTTCAGACCGGGATTTAGTTGGACACTCGTAGTAACACTTGTAGATTTTATAAGTTTGACCTATAGTTTAAGAATATTAATTATAACCTAAGGTTTAATTAATATGACTGATTAGGAAGGTAATATTTATTATAATATAAGGTTTAGATAAACCCGATAAGGAAATGACACTTGTCATGTGAATGTTTAATGAATAATTAAGTATTTTGAGGAATAAATTTATTAAGAGTAATATTTGAATATCCTAGGGTCTGCCAGCAGCTTTGAAATCGTTAGAGGACTTAGTCAATGATGTTTACTCAATTCAAATTAGGCTGAAAAAGTGAAATTACGTGTATAATATTTCTGCGTATGCCAATATATCGCAGCACTAGGGGCGATATATCGCCATACGGGGATACGAAAAACACGTAACTTCGCACGACCACCTCAACGAGCCTCAGGCATATTAGCCAAGGCGATATATCAGCTGTAGTGCCATATTTTTTAATGTTTTTGAAACCGAGCTTAATTTATTCTTTAACCTCTTGATAAGTCCAGAATCTTTTTGACCGAGTCTTCACCCTCTGCTGAACGATTATTTAAAGATTTTTCAATTAAAAAGCCATTATTCTATTCAAGGTAAATAAAGATCTTTTCATTCTTGAACTCTATAAATAGGACCTAGTACCGAGCCATTTCTTCATTCATCAAGCTAAGTTCAGAGTCTGCAAGCTGCTAGGTTATTTTAGAGTGGTTAAACACTTGGATTGGGGATATAAGCTTTATCCTTATAAGCTTAATAAACACTCGGGAAGTAAGGTTCATAGTATATTTCAGTTCAAGGTGTAGTACGGTTATAGAAGCATTCGAGGTATTCCTTATTCTAGTTCCTTTCTGTGTTATTCTTATAGTTTTTCTACTCAAAATCCTAACTCATATTCTCTATTTTGGTTAGGCAATTTAAGATCTTGAACGTAAGATTCTTATTGGTAAGTATCCTTTCGATGGTGTAGTTCATTCTTTTCATTCCTTTTTCTTTAGTAGACTCACCTTTATATTATAATTTTTAGGAGTGTTCCAAAGTCCCGATTCTGTTCTCATATCCCAGTAATTTTGGTTAGGACAATAGGATAGGATTTTATATGTTATATGTTATCTTATGATATGTTGTGTTATGAAATGTTATATTATGTATGTTGGTAGACTTGGGTATATGACTTGTATAGCTAACAAGCCCCAATAAATTTATGGGCATATGACTTGCTTAGCTAGCAAGCCCCACAAATCTAATGGGCATATGACTTGATTAGTTAACAAGCCCCAAGTAATGTGATGGCCATTGTAGCATTGTAGTAGTATATGACATATGTTTATGATATAGTATATGTTTATGATATAGCATATGTTATGATAGAATTTTATGTGTATGATTTATGTTGTTAGTTTTTCCTTGCTGGCATTAGGCTCATTCCTTTATGTTTATATGTGCAGGAAAATAGCTATGGCTGCAGAAAGGTTCTTGGCAGCTTGAGGGTTGTGTATTTAGGCAGGATGGAATCGATGGACTGAGCGTTCGATTAGAGGATGAAGTCTTTTAAGTCTTTAAATTATGATTTCCATGTATTATTTTCCGCATTTGATTTTGTAACCATTTATTTAAGTTATGGTTTGCTTTATTTTCTAAACAATGGGATCCCATATCCTAAGTAAAATATTTATGTATTCAAACCTTTTCTTTATATAATAAAGTTATGATGTTTTCATTTGTATGTTTTCTTATGATTAGTATAGCAGTTATTAATGGTCCAAAGTCTAGAATAGTTGGGTCGTTACAAAGGAAAACTTATACAGGATCTATATTAATTTTCATGTAGATCTAATATTAAACAAATTAATATGAGATAACCAAGAACATGTTTCTTAAATTGAATTCGAAGAGAAACAAAAACAAGAATACCTACAGTATACGCAGCGGAATGAAAGAGTCATTCCTTCAGTTTCTCTAACTCTTGTATCCTCTCTGTCGCAGAGTATTATCAAGAAACTGAACCGATCTTCTATTTTCTTCACAGTCTTCAAATGTATCCTTAGAATCACCTAGACTAGTGTGGGCAATCCTCAACACATGAGATAGATGCAAATAATAAGAAGAGAAAATAATCAAATGGGCTTAGAAAAGGACTTGTGTTTAGAGAAAATCTAAAACTATTAGAAAACCAGTGATTAAACTTATGTTTTGACTTCTCTTTAAGCACTCCTTTTATAGACTCAATTAGGCCATTTAATTTAATTAAAAAATCAATAAAATAATATCCATTTTAAAGCCCTAGGTCAAAATTATCATGGGCTTTAGGCTCGTGAAATTTTCCATTTGATTATAAGCACATTGGACTTAAAATCATGGCCTGTATTATTTTCTATTAATTAAATAATTATTTAAATCCTTTATCAAATTAATTATTTATAATTTGAACCTTGATTTAAACTTATTTATTAATTTAGATACCAATTTATCTTAATTAATAAATCTGTCATAATTTCTCTTTTCTTCTCAAAATTACATAACTCTGTGAAACTATCCAAAATTGACCTGGTCAACTTTGATAATTCTAATTGATAATTAAATCAATTAATTGAGACTATCTAGATGATTTTATCCAAGGTAGAATGGGGACCATGGGCCTATGAAATCAAGCTCCAATAAGTTATCATAAATCTAACAAATAAATTTACTAACTTATTAATTCCTCATAAATCCACTATAGACTCGAAATTGCACTCTTGAATTCATAGAACGCTCTATTACAAATATAGATACATTATCGATTATCCATTGTTACAATCAGAATTGTCACTCAATCCTCTATAGATGGTCTACAATGAGATAGGACTAAAATACTATTTTACCCCTCATTGTATTTTATCCTTAAAACACTTAGTTCCTTGTAAATGATATTTCAGTAAACTAATTTAATTACTGAAACGAGATCATCGTTTCACTTCTTCATCAGAAGCTATAGATGTTCACTTCTTCATCAGAAGCTATAGATGTTCATATCTATGATTAACACTCCCACTAAATTATACTATCGAGTTCCCAAGATGTAAGTATGGGCTAGTCCGTAGGGTAAGCTGGTAACGAACAAGTCAAAGAACTCAAATAATACAATCAGTTAGAATACTAACCACTCAGAATTGAGATTGAATTGACCTATGGTCAACTATATGATATGACTAGAATAGATAATAACAGTATGTTTACTTATCTTATCAACTGTCAATATCGGTCCAGTCTGATGTAACAAATACATCCGACCTTATCTACTTTGCTAATGTTCTGGAAAGAACATAACACTATAATGTGTAAGTAGATCATATCGTAGATTAGCAAGTCAGTGTAAATCCTGTGCAATGACTAATCTTAGGACTAACTTATTTCGAACATATAATCATACTTATATTCCACTGTGATTACGTCACTATAAATAATATTAGATATATGCTCGAGATTTAATAGAAGTTTATCTTAAACAAATAATAATGAAAATAAAACATGTGTGCAAAGTGATTGAACAAGTAAAAAAAAAAGATTTCTATTCTTTTATTGATAATGAAATGAGATTACACAGAATTTGGGTTTTAATTAGGAAATAAAACCCCAACACAAACCCACATGAATTAGACCCTCGAGTCACCGAGGATCCCGGGGCCGAACCTATGGAGGAGTTAGAAGAGATTATTGTGATGGAAGAACCAATCAAGAAGTTGAAGGTTGGAAGAAACCTTCGAGAAGACATAAAGGAAAGGCTAGTGAAGTTTTTGAAAGACAACCTCGACGTATTTGCTTCGAGTCATGAAGACATGATACGGATAGACCCTTCCATCATGTCTCATCACCTAAACACCGACCTCAAGGCAAGACCTGTGAGACAAGCACTTTATCCCGAAAGATATCCACCCAAGGATGAGGAAGTCGACAAATTGAAAATGAATGGATTCATCCACGAAGCATTCAACCTGATATGGGTATCAAACCACGTGCTAATCCCGAACCTGAATGGGAAGTGGAGAACTTGCGTGGATTTCACTAACCTCAATAAGGCCTGTCCCAAGGATAGCTTTCCACTTCCAAGGATAGATCAGTTGGTTGATGCAACAGTCGGGCATGAGTTACTTAGCTTCATGGATGCTTATTCTGGGTACAACTAGATACCATGAACCTAGTTGATGAAGAGCATACTTAATTCATAACAGATAAAGGACTCTATTGCTATAGAGTGATGCCCTTTGGGCTGAAGAATGCATGTGCCACCTACCAAAGGTTGGTGAACAGGATGTTTGCTAATTAGATAGGTTGTAGATGATATGTTTTTGAACACCAAGAAGGTTGAGGAACTCACCTGGAACCTTGGTGAGATGTTCGACACACTTTGAAGGTACAAGATGAAGTTAAACCCACTCAAGTGCACCTTCGAGGTCTCGTCGGGAAAAATTCTGGGTTTCATGGTTAACTCCAGGGGCATTGACGCCAACCCTGATAAAATTAGAGCCCTAGTAGAGATGAGTCCACTCAAGAAAATAAAGGAAGTGTAGTGTTTAACAGGAAGAGTAGCAGCGCTCAACAGGTTCATTTCGAGGTCCACGGACAAGTGCCTCCCCTTCTTCAACATCCTAAAAGGGAGCAAAAAGTTCACTTGGGATGAAGACTGTAAGGAGGCCTTTTCCAAGTTTAAGGAGCACCTCGGGAAACCACCCCTACTGGCCAAACTTGAAAAGGGTGAGAGGCTATATCTTTATTTAGTAGTATCCAAAAATGCCATAAGTGATGCCTTAGTCAAAGGAAAGAAGAAGAACCAACAGCCCGTATACTACATCAGCAAACACTTAGTAGATGTGGAAACCCAATACCTAGAGATAGAGAAGTTGGCATATGCCCAAATGATAGCCTCGAGAAAATTGAGGCCCTACTTCCAGCCCATGCCATTGAGGTACTCACCAACAACCCCTTGAGGTAGGTCTTGCACAAACCTGAAACCTTGAGGAGATTACTGAAGTGGTCGATTGAGCTAAGTCAGTTCGACATCACATATACCCCCAAGGTTTCCATCTATGGGCAGGTACTTGCAGACTTCATAGTCGAGTTTACTTATTGGCCCAATGAGGAAAAAGAGATGGAAGAGAATGAACAAGTTCACAAGGAAGAAGAAAGAAAGCATGAGGAGTGGAGTCTCCATGTAGATGGAGCATCCAACAAAGGAGGATTTGGGGCCGGTATAGTGATGACCAGGCCTGGGGGACACAAGATATATTGTGCAATAAGATTTGGGTTTGAGGCTTCAAAGAACGAGGTGGAGTATGAGGCACTTATGGCTAGCTTGCGGTTGGCCAAAGAACTGAAGGTAACACATTCACACATTTTTAGCAACTCACAACTGGTGGTGTTTCAGGTGAAAGGTGAGTATCAAGTGAGGGGCCCCAAGATGGTTGCATACCAAGCAAGGTTAAAAGGCTATTTGGACTCTTTGGAGGTATATACCATAGAGAAAATCATGAGAGAGAAGAACACCAATGTCAAGCGAGAGACCCTTGCAAAACTTGCCTCCACCAAGGATGGAGTATGCTTGAGTCCATCCCTATTGAATACTTATCCAAATCAAGTATCACTGAAAGAGAGGTTCGCATTTTTGACACCGCCGGAGAGTCGTGGGTCGACCCAATTGTAAGATAACTAAAGGATGGGACTTTGCTGACAAACAAAAAGATGCTCAGAGACTAGCGTACAAAACCTTCGATACACCCTAGTAGATGGAGTCTTGTACAAGAGGGGCTTCTTTGTCCCATTCCTGCAGTGCATTAGCGGGGAGGAAGTCATGAAGATTCTATATGAGATACATGAAGGCGAGTGCGGGAACCATGTAGGTGGACATTCGACGGCCAAGAAAGCCATGAGGCAAGGGTATTACTGGCCCACTATGGAAAAGGAAGCTAGTGACTTCACACGAAAGTGCGACAAATGCCAAAGACATGCAAACTTCCCCTGACAGCCCTCAAATGAGCTGGTTAGCATGACAAACCCCTGGCCTTTGGTGGTATGGGGGATAGACCTAATTGGCGTGTTACCTGCAGGGAGAAGAGGAGCAAAGTATGCAGTTGTAGCAGTGGATTACTTCACTAAGTGGATCGAGGCAGAGCCTCTAGTCAACGTAAGGACAAAAGAGATTGTATCCTTTTTCCACAAGTCCATCATCTGTAGGTATGGAGTGCCCTATAAAATCATATCAGATAACAACACTCAGTTTGAAGGGGGATCATTCAAGGCTTACTGTAAGGAAAAAGGCATAACAAGGAGTTTATCTACTGTAGTGCACCCATAAACCAATGGGAAAGTGGAAGACATTAACAAGGTCCTCAAGAAGAACCTGAAAACGAAGTTAGAGAAGATGAAGGGAGCTTGAGTCGATGTGCCACCCAATGTACTTTGGGCCTACATGACCACACTGTGTTCCACCACCGGGGATACCCTTTTTTCTTTGGCATATGGATGCAAGGTTGTTCTCCCAGTGAAAATGAAGATCAGAGTACAAGCTTACGAGGACTGAGCTAACCATATGGCAATACTTGAAAATTTAGACCTGTTGGAAGAAAAAAGGGAGAGGGCACAACTGAGATTGGAAACATACCAATAGTGAACTGTGATGTGCTACAACTCTAGGGTGCGAGAAAGGGAATTCAGAGTAGGAGACTTAGTGCTGAGGAAAGTCTTCCCCAAGACCCGAGACCCGGGGATAGGTGTGCTGGGGGCAAACTGGGAGGGACCCTACCAAGTTTCCCAAGTAATACCTCCTAACGCCTACAAATTAGCACGACTAGATGACACTATCGTACCCTGATCATGGAATGTAGAACATCTCGAGAAATATTACCAATAAGACCTTCACATCTAATGCAAAAGTATCAGTAGTTTGTTAGTTTTATGTTAGTTTGGGTAGTTAAGAATTAAAGAGGTCCCCCAGTTAACCTCACAATATAGAAGATGCAATATTGATATATGCGCCTTTGTACTCTATTAACTATCAATGAAGTGTTTCCTATCTCGCATATTACATTCCCTTCTTATACAAGAACTTATATAACGCACGTACACTCATTGTCAAAGTCTATGTTGAAATCAGAATCACCTAAGTGCTTAGTGGAATAAATCCCACCAACCACTTGGGGCGCAGGATAGGGGGCATATATATAAAAAAAACTTTACGAACTATCTCTTGGATTCATAAGGATTAGCTACCCTTATGAATAACAAGGGAGTCAAGAGGTTTCACAAGGATACACTCCTAACAAAGGCTAATTCCCCCGTGAGGGGTAAGGCTTCAAGGAGAGTATCCACCAATAAGTCTAGAGCGGTCATCAAGTTTTCTAGCCAATAAGGATCCTAAAAGAGATCCTTATAAAAATAGTATTATGCATAATGACAAGAAGGACGCTTCTCGCACAAAATAACAAGTGCGCGCAAAGATTATAAAAGGATGTGAAAAATCCAAAGGGCTAATATGTCCTTACAAAAGAAAATATAGTCAAGGTGCACCACAAAGACTATCATCATCAGACTAAAGAAGACATAAGGATTTCATTATAAAAGAGGGACTTATCAAAGCCCCTTACACACGATAACCAAAAGAAAATGATAAAGGCTCAAGAGGCCAATACATCCTCGCAATCACTACAAAAATAAACAAGGGTCCTAGATATAAAAGTTCCACACACAAAAGTGAACTTAAAAGGACCTTAGACACAAAAGTTCCACATATAGTAAAGGACATAAGAAGTTTCGTGCAAAAGAAGAAAAAAAAAGTAGAGGGTTACACAACACCCCTCTTGAAAAAATGAAAGAAAAGCCACGAAGATGGCTCTATGGGTTCCCACCCCAACCTTTCCACTAGGCAATCTTCTCAGCGACATAGTCACCAAAGGGGGACAGGTTGACATCAAGATTATTCCTCCACATGACATGCATCGTTCGCTCAACAATGCTATTCTCGGCATTCACTAGCTCAGCTTCAAGAGCATTAATATTTTCATTGATGGTCTGGATGGTGGCTTCAAGCCTAGTGTTAGATCGAGAAGTAGACGTGACCTTGGCTATTGTGGCATCCCTCTTGTGAACCGCCTCAGCAATCTAGCCCTCCAAATCGCTAACCCATGCGGTCAGCTCATCTTTCTCTGCCCTGGCCAAGGAAAGGTCTTTCATCGCCATGTCGAGCTTGAACTGCAATCGTTGAAGAACTTTAGGTGAAAAACGTTGACTAAAGATGGAAGCCTAAGTAAAAACAAAGAAATGAAATAGAACATCAATGATCGAGCACTATTAAAACTGAAAGACATATAATAAGTGTCTTGACATAGACCTACATAGAGGCTCGCATATAAGCCTCGCCCAACTCGGTGTCTGGAATGTCATACATAGACCCCCATTTGCCTCTGAGGATCTTCCCATCTGATGGTTCATGGTCTCTCCATACTGGGCCGCCAAAGGATGCCCCTAAGGAGTGGAGGTATAGACTTGATGGGGCAAAGCGTGCACACCTGTTGACACGTGCCTAGATAAAGAAGGGGACAGGAGGGTCTTGATCAATGAATAGAAGCCCAAGGAGCAGAAGGGCATGGAGTTACCTCTTTGGGAAGTGAAGTGCCCGAGTAAATTTGCCCCATGTGTGCCCCCAAGGGCAGAATAGCATCCTCAAAGGAAGGAAAGATAAAGTTTCTCCTTTAAATAGAAGAAGCATGAGGAGGAACGACGAATGCAAACTCACCGCATGTTGCCGATGATCGGATTCGGGAAGTGACATCATCAGTCCATCCATCACCTGCTACCTCCCCGTCCTTATTAGCCAAGGACCTTAAACATGAGTAATTATCAGAGTCAACCTTAACCTCATCCTCTATGTCCATCACATCGTCTTCGGAGTAGCAATAGTCTTCATCGTCATCACCATCATCATCTACAACCTTCGGGTTAGAAGATTTGGATGAAACAGAACACAAGGAAAGTGCCTGATCAAAAGACAACAACTTGGATGAATAGAGGTTGCCCTCAGTGAAAAAACTGTTAGTCTGCTTGCATGTGGATGGCACGTCCAAGACCTTCGCCACGTTGTCAAATGTTGGAGGACTCAAGTCAGGGCCAATTACCCCCTCTAAACCTACAGGCAAGAAGAAGAAAAGAACGTAGTAAGGAGAATATGAGGAAAAGGATAAAGATAAATAAAAATAAGGAAGAGAGTTGAGCACAACGAGCTCACGTGACTGGTTAAAATGAGTATGATGTGTAGACACACTATCGATGAAGAAAAAGTCACTCTTCCACGAACCCCAATTAGAGATGGAACCCTCCACGAGAGGGTACCTTGTGAGGGCCACGATCTTTTTGAAGCTGATAGAAGCCAGGAGTCGATGGGTTCGCCCTCAAGGGGAACAACTGATGGACCTCCTTCATCAAGGGCCCACACAGATGCACTTGCTTATACAACACATATAGACAACTCAACACAACCCATGAGTTGGGTGGCAACTGTACGGGCGCCATTTCGAAATAGTTAAGTACATTCACAAAAAAAAGGGTGGAGTGGCAAGGCCCGACCAGACCTGATCACAGAATCGCTAAAAGCTACGATGGGCCTTCAGCATGTTGGAAAGCTTAGTCCAACTCATGGTAGACTCAATGTCCATGATCTCAAAATCCTCAAGGATCCTCCTTGGCATGTTTAATACCTGAATAGAAACAAGATGTGATTTGTGCGCGACTAACTTCATCAACCCCCTAGAAGGCTCCTTGTGTGTCCTATGTCTACCCGCATATTGCTTAACTCTATAACGTCTAACTGTGGACAGGGGAAGAAACGAGGGAATGAACATGGGGAGAAACTCAAGTTCAAGTGGATCACTATCATCACCCTCGTGGGTAGGACCCCCGACGTCTGGGGCTATGGTGTCGTAGGGGGATGGAGGTTCAAGAGAAAAAATTTCTTTTAGGCAAGCAATCTCAGCTATATAGTTCTGAAGGGTTGATTTCAGTTGAGCCACGTACGTCTCATGCCATGGGGAGAAACCTGAACCCTCACCACTAATGACAAATTTGAGGTCACTCTCAAGGCCCCATACCTTCTGCCTAAGGTCAGATAGTCGCTGTAGGTAGAGCATTCGCACACTCGCATTTGCGAAGGGTTTGTGGGTATCGGTTCTAGAGTCGGATGATGACAACTCGATAGGTTCAACATCAAGGACCGTCTAGATGCCATGGGCAAGATAAGACTCGATGGATGTGTGTGCATGAAAACAACCCTATATCTACAACATGAAAGGGATGAAATTAAGGTAAGATAAGGTCTTATGTATACACACCTAACACGCCATGGAAACGAGGAGTTCTTAAAGAAAATATACATACTGTCCTATGACCCCTACCCTCATATAAAAGATAAGAAAGAAATGCATGTATCATCGGTGAAGGGAAGCACACCTAGACGTGCATAAGCAAGACCTTGGGTATGCAAAGGAAAGCCTTAAAATGGGTGGAGACAAGCCCATGTTTATGCGCGAGATGGATCCCTTAGAGTTTCAAGGATGACCTCCTAAGTGAAAACACTTTATACTCTCTACAATACAAGCGTGGGACAAGGAAAAATAAGTTTTAAAAAGGTAGAATTTAATTAAAAGGGACAAAAATTACCTCAAGAAGTGCTTCTATGGAGGATGGAACATTGGAGCCCTGGGAGATTACTTCAAAGAATTACAACTAAGCTAAGTAATTTCTAGTGTGAAAAAATAATTCCAAGCCATGAGTTATTTATAGGAAGAGCCAAGGCTTCCTAGCCTTTGGATCAAATTTAAAGTGAGTGGTGGGGATCGAAGACATTGGTGGCTTTGGGATTCGCATGTGGAGATGATTGGCTCTCATTCAATCACAAGGATGCATTTGGATCACCACCCTAGCTATTTAGGTTTTGTATTTATTTATACACTACACAGAAACACACCACCCAAATGCATTTTGTGCTTCTTCATACACCACAAGATAACACACCAATGTTGAACCTCTTATACCTCTTAAGGTAAGGAGAAGCTCTAATGCCAAACATATCACGCAAGGAATAAAAGAAGGAGTCTACAAGAACACTTAAAAGAGTACTCATAGACTCTAGGGCAAATGTGAATGTGAGAATTTTTCCCTTGAAAAGCTCCTTCTAAGAGATCCCCAATTGCGAAGGACGTTAAGAGACCATGAAACCCTCGCTACCAAAATGGTGCCTCACTCCACTAAACCCGAGTGCACAAAGGCCTCGTCTACACATAGTGAATAAGAGCCTTGCATAGCGAGGCCCAAGCCACCTACGCGCGCATAAGTGCGCCACCTCCCTTGGAAAAGTGCCTTGCTTAGTGAGGCCTAACCTTCCTATGTGTGCATAAGTGCTCGCCTCCATCGGACAAAGGCCTCGCATAGCGAGGCCCAACCTTCATGTGTGCACATAGATGCACTGCCTTGATGTCGAGGGTCACCGAGGACACCCGTTGAAGAGGCCCTACTTCTCTTCCTGATGTAGGCACCACCAGCGAAGCACCCTCACATCTCAACCTCTCACAACGTGTACATATGAGACCCCCCCCCCTTATGTACGTATGAGGAATGCTAGTAAAGACCTAATCATCATTTGTTGTCAAGCTAGAATTGGTGAAGGCGACTAAGTATGTTACTCATGATAACTTGCAAGCTTTCTCATACTTAGCAAAATACAAGGAAGCTTGGAGAAAAGATGTATCTTGGAAATGTAAGAAGGACCATCAGGTACGAAGCACGAGTACGGGTATAGGATGTACGACCCTGAGGAAGATGAAGGCATGACTCTGAAATCCGACAAGTAGGGGTGGTACAAATTAGTATGAAGAGTGGAGGCACTACATGAGCACCCCTGACCATGTACCAAGGCCGACACCACAACCTCCTGCCCTACTACGTCCTGCATCACTACCCTGACAATGTACCCGTGTACTATCTTGTCCCCAGGGACCACCATGTATCAGGGGCCATTAGTGCCCAGCTATAAATACACCTTTACCCCTTAGACTAAGGAGTTTGAAAATTGATTGTAGACGAAGACTATTGAGTAATATACAAGCATTTCCTCCATTGTTGTTTTGCACTTTTCTTTCTTAAGTTTTTCCTAAGTTCTTTCTACGTAGTTTTCATAACAAGCTTTGAGTTTTTTGACCTTATATCATTGACGAGTTCTTGCTATAAACAAAGTGGGAAATGTTGTTCGCAACAAGGCAAGGCTAGTGGCACAAGGGTATACTCAGATTAAAGGAGTGGACTTTGAGGAAACATTTGTTCTCGCAGCTCATTTGGAATCAATAAGACTTCTCTTGGATGTAGCATGTTACATGAAGTTCAAATTGTATTAAATGAATATCAAGAGGGCATTCTTGAATGGCATCCTTATAGAGGAGGCTTATGTTTCTCAACCTCATGGAGATCTTGTTTACAAGTTGAAAAAGGCTTTGTATGGGCTCAAGCAAGCACCTCGGGCATGGTATGATCGTCTCACTTCTTACTTACTTGATAATGGCTACACTAGGGTAATGCTGACAATACCCTATTTATTAAGACTTTGAATCCTGGTATTATTTGTGCTCAAATATATGTTGATGACATAGTATTTGGGTCCACTTGTGATGCACACACTCACTCCTTTGTTCAATTAATTACTAAGGAATTTGAAATGAACATGGTTGGTGAGCTAAGCTACTTTATTGTCTTCCAAATTAAACAAATTGATAATGGCATTTTCTTGTCTCAATAAAAATATGCTCAAAAAATTTGGCTTAGAAAATAAAAATTCATATGATAGGTAGTTTACTTTACATTACTACAAGTCATCCTAGTATTTGTTTCTGTGTTGGAGCTTGTGCTAGATATCAATCTACCCCCACTGAATTGCATCTTACTACTGTGAAAAGAATTCTCAAATACCTGGCTGGTACCACTGACTTTAGTCTTTGGTACTCTTGTGATACCAATCTTTCTTTGGTTGGTTTTAGTGACTATGATTGGGTAGCTAACCTTGATGATAGAAAAAGCACTTCAATGGTTGTTTTTATGTGGGGAACAACCTGGTTTCTTGGCACAGTAAAAAGCAGAACTTCATCTCTCTTTCCACTTCTGAAGCGAAGTACATTGCTGCAGTAAGTTGTTGCACTCAACTTCTTTGGATGAAACAAATGTTGAATGATTATGGGTTCTATCTTGACACGCTGACCATTTATTGTGGCAACATCAGTTACATAAATCTCTCCAAAAACCCTATCCAACACTCTTGTACCAAACATATCGTCTGCCACCACTTTCTTCATGAGTTTGTTGAATCTTAAACCATCACCCTCTCTCATGTTGCATCTGAAAGTCAACTTGTTGATTTTTTTTACTAAGGCTTTGAGTTCACAAACTTTTTTTCACTTGAGAAAGTCAATAGGAGTTTGTATGTTTGAGTGATAACATGTGAAACTTCAAAATAAGTAATATCTATTGAGATTTCATCTTCTAATTTGACTATTTGCTTTTGTGAGTTTTTCTTCAACTTACTTTTTACAGTCATATATCTTGAAGTAGTGTAGGCTTATTGTTGCTTTTGTGTAGTCTTACTTGAAAATATAGCGACTTTATTTTTATTAGTGTGAAAGCTACCATTGGAACACCTTGCTTTGTGTAGTTTTCTCCTTCACTTAGGAGTGTGTGCCTTTGGAGAAGGCTACCTATGTGCTTAGCCTACAAACTCTAATTGGTAACTGCTGAGGGGTTCTATGAAAAACAAAAAAAAAATCAAAAAATATATATATAACACTAATTGTTTATTTCTGAGGGAGAGTTTGCATGGTTCTTAAATAGCATGCAACTCATGAGGACACTGTGCACACCTATGTAGATTGACCTTCTTTGCCTTGATGAGTTGTTGTCTTGTGTCTTTGTTTGGCTGCATTTTTGTATTTGTCAAGTCTATGCTATAACATCTCATATGTCTGTTTCAACAATGTGTAGGGAGTCTCAAATTTTTGCTTTGTGTCTTTTGCTTTGATACTTATCTTTTTAAACAGTTTTTTTTTTCGTGTTCCCTATTCCCACTTTAATATCCTAAGTCTTGCTTTGTTCTCTTGTGTTCAATTTAAAAACACACACACACACAAAAATACAAAAAACAAATTATATCTTTACATATCCCTATTTTTTTTACTTTTCTTTTTGTTTTTTTTTTAAAAAAAAAACAAATTAGTTAACTCCAAAATTCACTTTTCGTTTTAAAATCCCCATGTTTCTTTTTTTTTTTTCTTTTTTTTCTTGTTCTCTTTTAGTTTCCCTCTCAAACCCAATCTCCCCAATCCTCAACCCTTCCTCGCCAATGCCGACTCCAAATGCCAACCATCTTTATGCTTTTCGTCTGAGAAATAGCACACCCACTCCATCACCCGAGTCTTCTCCTCTATCATCTTGAGAACCCACTCTCTTCTCCTCCCGTCATCCCCAAAATCCCTCGCAAACCCACCCCCACCACAACCTCGAGACCCATCTCCTCCACTTCTATAGCCTAGCGACCCAACCCACCACCCACCTCCACTACCTAGTGACCCTCCCCAAGACCCAACTCCACCTCTGCCCTCACCTCCTCACACGTATGCCCATGTCTCACCTCCTCCATCGCCCCCTTCCCTTTCTCCTCCATCCTTGGTCCCATGTCCTTGCCATTCTACCTCCCCCATCCCACCACCTAGTGGTATTGCAACTCGCACTAGAAATCGCACCCAACCCACTATCCTTCCTCCCTCTGCTCCACCCAAACCCTTTGTTCATGTCAAGACAGGTGCTCAAAAGCAAAAAAAAATGCGTATGTTGCATCCAATGATTATGTGCTGCTGCCTGAGTCCCTACCGCCCGTGCCTGTTGCCAAGAAGCCCGAGCCTACACCCACTGCTGTGCCATCCACTTCCACTGCCAAAGGCAAGGCCTCCACTTCGGCTTCTACAAAATTGGGTAACATATTTCTTAATCACAACAAGCAGTATAAGTTTCATTCTCGCATTTCTTTGTGTAAATTGTTGCCCTGACTTTTGTTGGATTATCGTGAGTGTCCTAAATTGGGTGTGTATGAGCTAATTGATTTTCATGGGTGGAAACACTCAATTACTTCTTTGATGATTCCATCTCAAACACTTGTGCATGAATTTTATTCCAATATGTCGCCATCTATTGTAAATCCTATGCACAAGCATTTTGGGTAGTTTTTGTTGAGAGGGCATTAGATCCCTTTCTCTCCTGAGGTGATTATTGATTGTCTCCATCTTCCCCAAGTTTAGAATCCTAAATACACAGGGTATTTCAATCCTAATTTGGATGAGGTGGCTCGCACATTGACTGGCAACCCGACTACCTCTTGGCCTTTGGCAAACTGTGTTGCTCATTCCACTCCCACTCCTCAATATCATCTGCTACATCGCATTTCCATTTACAACTGGTTGCCCACATTGCATGCCTCCACCATTTTCTTGATTTGGCCAAATTTTTGTTTGTTGTGGGTTCTCAAATGTTCATTAGTCTCCCACATTGCATCTTTCGGACCCTTAGTGATGCGTCCTTCTGTCCAGGTACTTCTCGCATCTTTCCATTTCCTTTTTTGATACATCGTTCATATTTTTCTATAGCTAAGTTATCAAAGCCTCTCACTAACACCAAGCGCAAGCTGAAAGCGATCAATTTAGGCTCTACACGGACCTCCAAATCCACAAATAGAGGTCCCTCTATCCAGGACCCTCTTGCTACCACTTCATTGGGTGTGAAAAAGAACTCTTGGAAGTTTCGTTTGTTCTCTTTGGTTCATGAACTCCAACAGGAATTTCATGATTTTTGTTCTGAGTTTCGGTCTGCTCAATCCTGCTCTAAGGCTTTCCAAGTGGCTATCCTTTCTCATGTGGGTCTGCATCCAATCCATGTGGCTCATGCAGTAGCTTCTGTCCCTATTGGTACAGCGACAACTTCTTAGGGGGAGCCTTAAGTTGACCCTCCTGCTGCTCCTGTGGTTTTTAATGATCCTCCTGGTGAAGTGCCCCTTGCTACTGCTCTTATTCCTCCTGCTGTAATGACTGCTCTAGCACCTACAACTCAGGGGGAGTTTATTGCGCCTCCTGGCACCAAGAAATGTTGCAAGAAGCCCAAGTCCTCTTCCAAGTAGCTCGGTAAACTACTTTGACATGCTCTCTAAACACTTAGGGGGAGCAGTTCCTGCACCATGGACTTTTTATGTTCTTTTGTTTTAGAAACTAATATGTGTTGTTTATTACCTGCTATGTTTTAGATAAACAATCTGTTGATACTCTGATATATTTTGAGCAGGTAGCTAACTTTGTTTTTGTGTACCTAAGTTCCTTTTGTTAATTCAGTTGTTGTTTCCGTGGTACTTTTTCTTGTCTTTCTGTTTTCGTGTGGTATATTGAAATCCATCAGGTTCATTGTTCACATGCATGCCAAAGGGGGAGTTTGTAAATGCATTTGTCTTGTCATGCATTGAACATCATGTTTAGACATGCATTTGCATGTTAACATACTGGAAGCTCATTTTATTTATATTGTGTTTCTCGTATTTTGAATATCATGTTAAGATATGATTTTTAATGATGAGATATCAGAAGCACTAAACACATGATTTTAATTTAGCACATGTCTTGATGAGTTGTCTTTCTATATATGTGCCCTAGTATATATATATTTTCTTTGTACATGTTTACCCTACCTTTTTTAGCAACTAAAAATGATTTCATCAAGAAACATTCTCAACAAAGGTCTGAAGCAATCATTGCTTCATTGTCCATTGGCCCATGGCATTTTGGTGAAAGTTCACCATTCATTTCGTGATTTCTGGTTTAAAGCTTGAAGGGAGTTCAAGCTAAGTCTCAAGGGGAGCTTGAGCTGAAGCTTAAGGGAGTCTAGTAGCTGGAGGGAGACCAGCAAACCATTATACCAGCGGGAGGCTGGTTGCTTGAAGATTCTCACTAAACTAGGGAGTTGATAGCTTGTGTTGTAAAGCAATTTGAAAGGGATTTTAAAAATGTGTTTACTACTTTGTATATTGTAATAACTTTGAGTATTGTTAGTGAATTTGCTTCATCTCAGGACAAGATTGAAAAAAGACGACATTACAAATAGATAAATTTCAATCCAACTAAGTTCATTGTCTAACCTAAGGACATATTTTCCAAACCACATGCTACTTTATTTTAATCAAATCATTACAATAAAAAAATACATTATTTTTTAGTGACAATTTTTTTATTACAATATTTTTTTTCTAACTAAATGTCAATATTAATCACAGCAAAAAGTAATATTTACTAATTTAGTTTAAGTCATTTCCTATTTTATACAATAATAAAATTTGTTATAGCTAAAACACATTTAGTTGCAAAACAAATCTGAAATTTTGGTGGCTAATACAAACTTTTTAGTGATAACATAAGTATGCTGATATTTTTCAATCACAAATTTTATACTATGTGGCTAAATTAAAAAAAATAAAGCAAATAATAGTGTCTATTTATTTATATTATTTTAATTTTATTTTTATATTTTATAATATATTTAAATAAAACAAAATACATCACTTTTTTTAAAAACAACACATTACTCTCATATTTACTCATACATTTAATTTCAGTGGACCACAATGCCCATCATTGTCATATACCCAGAGATCTATAATTGTGTCAAGATTAATTAAGGTACCCAAAATAAACATAGAATGATTTTTAGCATTTTAAAGAGATAGAACATGAACTTTTTTCTCCTTTTCATTTTCAACGGATATAACCGTGGGAATGTCATGTCCTTTAATTGATGCAGAGAAAGTAAAATGAGATAAAAGTAATACAGATTGGGAAATTTCACTTTTTATACATACTAATATTTATAATTACATAAAAATTCTAGCACTATTCACCATTTCAAATTGATGCTAAAATTCCCCTATTTCCCAAAATACCCATATCATTTTTCCACACCCAAAAAAATCAACCTCTCACTTCTCTCTCTACTCTCTTGGTTTCTCTCTCTGTCTCTGTCTCTCTCTCTCTCTCTCACTCTCATAAAAATCCCCCAACCCCGTTGGGCCCACCTCCATCGAGCCCTAACCGCGATTGACCCCGAGACCCACGGTGAAACCAAGACCCCCTCTCCCATCTCTTCGTCGACCCCGAGCCATTATTTCCTCCAAAGTTTGACAATCAAAGGTAAAATCTTGAACCCATTTTCATATTTGATAGAAATTATTGTTGAATCTGTGATCTGGGGAATGGGTTCATAATTTTTTTTGGGATTTTTTTATGGGAATGAACCAGTGGCTCGATAGGTTTGATACTGGTTCGATAATGGCTCGATTGATCTATGGTAATAGATGAAACTAGCTCGATAGGCTCGACTATGGTTCGATAGTAGGCTCGATAAGGTTGTTTGATGGTTCAATAGTTGCTCAATAGGAGCTCGATAAGGTAGTTTGAATGGTTCGATAGTAGGCTTGATAAAGTTAGGCTCGATGGAAGCTCAATATTAACTCGATATAAGATCGATGGTAACCTAAAATATTAGTTTTAATAGTGTCTCGATGGCAGTTCGATAGAGGCTTGATGTATAGCTCGATTGAGCTCGATAGGGCTCGATAAAAACTCGATAGAAGCTCGATGAAAGTGTTTATTTCAGTTTTTGATGAAATTTTTTTGAATTTTTTCCCGATTCTGTTTAACATTCTGTTTTCTTACAAAAAAAATTCATGTGTTGTTGCAGATGCATAAGTTGCTTGTTCCGTTTGTAGATCACTTTCTTAGTCGAGTCACATATCGGGGTAGTAGCATTTTAAATCACATTAAGACTAGGTTTTTGGACCTCGGGCTAATAGAAAGGGCTAAGGAATCCCCTTTCAAGCTGTTCTTTTTGGCTTCAGAGTTTAATTTCTCGGTAGTTTATGGTGCTGATAGAACTACTTTGCCCGAAGGCAACTCTGTTACAAACATAGTTCTAAATCTTTCATAAGGTTTGTCTAGTTTTTCTATCATTACTTACGAGATATACGAATGAGTGGCTCCCAAATCAAATAATAAAGAACATACATTATTGAGGATAGAAACCTAACCTGTGACCACTTTATTGCTAGCATCAACTTCTCCTTGGGTTAAGGCAAATACCCTGGCAGGAACAATCTTGTCTTCCCTTTTCCCCTCTGGCTTGAGCTGGGGACATTCTCTCTTCCAGTGTCCTTCCTGACCATATTTGTAGCATCCCTTGGTGTTTTCCCGGCATTCACCAGGATGTTTCTTTTGGCACTTAGCACATTGCGGGTATTCCACATAACCCAGCCTATTACTTCCATTGTTTTTCTGTGCCCTTTTATCGTTGTCGGACTGCTTGTTATCAGGATGCTTTCTTTTATAACCATTGTTGTTGCTGGACTGATTGTTGTTGTTGTTATTCCAAACCAGTCTGAGGTTGATTTGGCTATTTAGGCTCAGGCTTACTGGCCTCCTCTTTACTAACATTCGCCTGAAGCCTTTCTACTTCTATTGCCATTTTTAGAACATCGGCATAGGTAGTATTCCCCGGGTTTGCTAGCTTAACCCCTAGCTCAATCTTCAGTCAAAGTCCTCTAATGAACTTGTTCACCCTCAGAAAGTCAGTTGGAACCATTTCCGGTGCAAACTTGGCTAATCGGTCGAACTACCGAGCATATTCTGCTACTGATAAACTCCCTTGCTTCAGACCAGCGAACTCCTCGACCCATGAAGCGACAACTACTGAATTGTAGTACTTTTTATGGAACAGCTCCACAATTCTGGTCCAAGTCATGTTGGCGACATCGTGAGTCTTACAGTATTGCCAAGGTGCAACAAGAGTCCAAGTACAGTATGTATGGTTATGCCCCAGCCTTACAGTATTGGGCATATGAGGCTATTCAGCAGCTTGCGACGGAGTTTGTTGTGAGCTTGGGAAACATGGTCCCTAGGATGCTTAGTTGGTCGCACCGGAATAACAAGGATTTCACCAAGTCTGTCCTCTCACTGATGTTATCGATGAAGAATGTAAGTTATATTTGATTGACAATAAAAAATTATTTTTATCCATATGTCTTTTACGATTATTTGAGTTAAACAAATGTTTTATGTTGTTTGTAGTTGATCATCCTTTCGATGTTGAAGCCCCGACCAGTAGAAAAGGACTTTTATTTATTGTTGAGAGAGGGATATCTTCCCCTTTATCCCAGGCTTGGCCAAGATCCCGGGGCGACTGATGAGGAGAATGAGGATGCGACTTTTGAGAAAGTCGTCGAGATAGTTTCTCAATTAGCCAAGGCAGCGAAGATATTTGATGATGCTATCCCGGAGGAGGAGAAGGTTGCAGATCTCACCTCTCCTATTGCCCCAACTGAAGTCCCAGCCTCAGCCCCAGCTCCAACCCCTGCCCCAGTTCTAGCTGAGTTGATCAAGCGGTTGGATAGAGTTGAAGGCCGACAAAAGACCCTCCTAAAGAACCAATCAGTGATCATGGACGCAGTCAGTCAGATCCTAACGTTTATTAAGGAGAGACCGAAGGGCTCCAAGGCAGATTCAGACTTAGGGTCATTGGATATTCCATATGACTAAGTTGATGATCCAACCCCTCCTCCCACCATCATTGTGACACCTAATCTTATGACTCCGAGAGTTGCTATTGTCAACGCTGAGGAAGTTGTTGGGGTTTGGTTTCAAAGGACTAGATGCGAAAGACACAAGCCAGAATGGTTTGATGACTACATTGATCCCATGAGGAAAAGTGTAATGACCCAACTAATTCTAAGACTTTGCACCATCAAAACTACTTATACATAGATACTACTTTTGAGAAAACATACATAAGAAATATTCACAACTTTATTAAAAAACCTCAATGTAATTATTGAAATACATAAATGAATGGTATGGGATCTCATTGTTTGAAAATAAAACATAACTTTAAACTTTAAATGAAATTGTTTACAAACTAAGTGCGGAAAATACATAGAAACATAATAAAAAGACTGAAAATAGCGTCGTCCTCAAATCATTCAGGCAGTCCATCGAATCCATTCTTCCTCAATACACAAGCCAAGCTACCACAAATCCTTCCGCCACCATATCTATTTTCCTGCATACATAAAAATAAAGGAATGAGCCTAATGCCCAGCAAGGAAAATCTACTAATAACATAAAACATATACATAAACTATATCATAAACATATACTACAATGGCCATTATACTACTTGGGGCTTGTTAACTAAACAAGTCATATGCCCAATAGATTGATGGGACTTGCTAGCCAAGCAAGTCATATGGCCATAATTTACTGGGGCTTGTTAGCTATACAAGTCATATGCCCAAGGTCTATAAACATACTATACATAATGTAAACATAACATATCATATAAATATATATAATTCTATCCTATTTTCCTTACCAAAACCGGGATTTATGAGAACAAGGACGGGATTTGGAACACTCCTAAAACCAACAATAAGAATGTGAGTATTTCTAAAGAAAGAGATGATCAATAAATGAACTAAACCACCAAGATGAAACTTACCGAAAAGAAACCTTAAGTTCAAAGAACTTAAATACCTAACCAATAATTGAAAACAATGAGTTAGGATCTAAATGAAAACTAAAGAATTAAACTGAAATGAACTTAAGATTAGGAATACCTTTGAATGTACTAGAACCGAACTACACCTCGATATTGGAAACACACTATTTATCTTACTTCCCAAGTGTTTATAAAGCTTAAGATGATAAAGCTTAAACCCCAACCCAAGTGTTTATCACTCTGTAGTAACCCTAGCAGCTTGAAGGCTCTGAACACAGCTTGAAGAATGAGAGAAATGGCTGGGTACTAGGTCCTATTTATAGAGTTCAAGGAGTGAACTACCTCCTTTTAGCTTGAATAAAAATAATGAATATAAATTGAAAAATATTTGAATATTCGTTCAATAGAGGCTTAAGACTCGGTCAAAACGTTCAGAGGCTTGTCAAGAAGTTAAGGAATGAATTGAGCTCGGTTTCAAAAACGTTTGAACATATAGCCCTAGAGCCGATATATCACCCATTATAGGCAATATATCGCCTGCGCTTATTACTCGAGTGCTCGTCGTTTCGTTTGTGCGAAGTTCACGTGTTTTTCGTATTCCCCGTGTGCGATACATCGGCTCCTAGGCTGCGATATATCGGCATACGTGAATATATTAAACACGTATTTGCACATTTTCAGCATAATTGAATTGATTAATCAGGTTTGACTGATTAATACGAGATTCCAGCGAATTCTGGAAGGGTCTAGAGCTTCTAGAAACTTCTATTTTTTAATTATCCACTCAAAAATACTTAATTCCTCAAATAAACAAGATTGTGACAAATGTCATGCACTTAATGGTCTTGGAAGGTTCTATAGTTTTCTAGAAGTTTCTTTTATTTAAACTATAGTTAAATCCTTAAATAAACATGCACACGACAAGTGTCATGATCTTATTAATTCTATCTAAACCTTATAGTATAATAAATAACATCTTTATAATCAACTATATTAATCAAACCTTATGTTATAATTAATATTCTTAAACTATAGGTTAAACTTATAAAATCTGTAAGTGTTGCTACGAGTGTTCAACTAAGTCCCGGCTTGAACAAAAAATCACAGTAACTATCATACTATAACTACTACTACTACTACTACTACTACTACTACTACTACTACCTAACTAGCTAAGTAAAATTCTAGGACCTAAAAAAGACCTTGCACTGATGCAGCTGCACCTACAGAGGAGGCTACACAGGAGGCAATTGTGTTGGACCCTCTCAAGAAGTCAGATCGCAAACAGTATATGACAGTTTGCAAGTGGCTGCTTGGAGACATCCCTAACCAGACCCTGAGGGATGTGAACACTGGGAATCACAGTCCAGCATGGTTTCTGACATGGATGATACCCAGTCGTGGCTCAATGATGGGCTAAGCCATCTATTTAAACAATTAACAAATTATGTTTGTTTCTAATCTTTGCAAGTTCTGTTTTATTTACTCGATAAGGTTCGATGAAAGCTCGATGGGGGGTTACCAAGAGCTCGATTTGTCTTGATTTGAGCTCGATTTTTTTTGGGGGGGGGGGGGGGGGAGGTTATTTGAGCTCGATATGTCTCGATGAGAGCTCGATAGGGATCGATAGTTGCTCGATGGGGGTTATAAACTAGGGTATTTTATTACTATTTGAGTTTAGCTCGATGGGAACTTGATGGGGCTCGATAGTTGCTCGATGGGGGCTATAAACTAGGGTTGTTGTTTACTGTTTGAGATTAGATCGTTGGGAGCTCGATAGTAGATCGATGGGGGTGTTGAACTAGGGTTGTTGTTTACTATTTGAGATTAGCTCGATGGGAGCTCAATGGATCTCAATAGTAAATCGATGGGGGTGTTGTAAGGTTAGTTTTTACTGTCGATAATCGCTCGATATGAGCTCAATGGGGCTTGATAAGGACACAATGAGCTCGAAGTTTAGTTCGATATAAGCTCGATAGTGCTCGATTATAACTCAATTTATTCATTTTTTGCACTATTTTTTAGCCATTTATGATGGTCTTTGCTAACTTTTTATACTATACTCTCTTTGTAGCATATTGATGCGGCACAGGACATGCTTCACTGGCGTCGCCAGTTTTTTCCCACGGCAAATCGCTAGAATGCTGTTGTGATGGACATTTTTTCTCACAAGTGATACCTGACTGATATGATCAATACAGGATGAGTACCGACAAAAAAAAGTTCTTGTGGGATTCTAACGTGTTGTCCATGGTTACCGGCATCGAGCAATAGTTTTTGGCATCTTGGGGAGGAGTTCAGAGTGTATATTGGTGCCAGAACTATGAACGACAACATTGGTTTGCCATTTAGGCTTCTATTTCTAGTTGGACACTCAATGTTTATGATTTAGACATCTTGATGATTAGTGATGAAAAGATGGAGGAAGTTATGAATCCATGGTGCTTGTTGTTTCCTTCTATGTTGCTGCAGAGTAAACTGTTCACTGATAGCTTGAGGTTGAAGATTCCTACAGCAGGAAAGAGGCCGCTTCAGTTCATATGTAAATCCCCTTCTACAAACTCCAAGTGAGAAGAAACAGTAAAGAAAGCGACTGTCCTCTGTGACAAAATCAGTTATGGTACCTGGATTCTTTTGCTGCAGTATGTCAAGTAAGAAGGTAACTTGGAGTACAATTCTTCAGGTGTCCCCATAGCTTAACTGAGTGCCTTCTTGTAATGACCCACTAATCTAGACTATTTGGACCATTAACGAAACTATACATAAAACTTACATTTTTACGAAAATACCATAATTTATTGAGTAACTTGCAAAATAAGAGTTATTTACAAATAAACAGAATACTAAGAAGGATTATGGGATCCCATTGTTTTTAAAAACAAAAGATGATTTAAAATAAAAGACATTACATAATTGGTGCGGAAAATACACATAAAATCATAAAAACATAAGATGAGACTACATCCTCGAATCGAATAACGCTCGGCCCCTTGACTCCATTCACCGTCGATACACATCCTCTAAGTGTCACGAATCTTTCCGCCTCTAAAGCTTATTTTCCTGCACATAAAACAGAAAGGAATGAGCCTAATGCCCAGCAAGGAAAATCTAACACATAGTCATACACATAATTTCATAAGAAACATAAAGACTTAACATAATACATATAACATACACTTATTATAATGGCCATTATTACTTGGGGTCCCATAGACTAAACAAGCATATGCCCATGGAATTAGTGGGGTCCTACTAGCTAAGTAGGTCATATGCCCATAACCCATTTGGGGTCTTGTTAGCCATATGGGTCATATGCCCAAGCCTACAAACATACATACATATCATAACACATTTAATAACATAAAACATATAGATAACATGAGCACATAACATATTGATTCTAGCCTATTTTCCTTACCAAAGTTACCGGGATATGTGGACTGAGTTGGGACTTTTTGGATCACTCCTAAAACCATAAGAAAGAGTGAGTCTAAAGAAAGAAGATGAAATGAAAGAGATGGAACGACTAAACCATTTAAGAAACATGCTTACCGAACTTATGTGCTCAAGAACTTAGATTCCCTAACCAAAATGAAGATTAAGGTTAGATATTGAGTAGAAGACTATGAGAAACATAATACAGAAAGGAACTAGAGTTTTGGTTACCTCAAAGACTTGAAAGACCAATCTACACCTCCACCGAAATACTATAGAACTCACTTCCCAAAGTGTTTGATAAGCTTATGATGTTTAAGCTTATAGTTTTTCCCAAACCAGGTGTTTATACTCTCACACTCACTTAACACTAGCAGCTTCTGAACTTAGAGCAAATGGTGAATAATGGCTGGGTACTAGGTCCTATTTATAGAGTTTGGGAATGAAAATATCTTGATTTTACTTGAATAAAAATAATGACTTTTTAGGTGAAAATCATTTGAATAATCGTTCAGCAGAGGCTGAAGACTCGTTCAAAAGATGCTGGACTGTTGAAGGAGTTTGAATGGCTGAAAGGAAATGAATTCAAAAGAGTTTGAATTTATGCTGAAGGAGGCGATATATCGCCCCCTGTAGGCGATATATCGCCTGGGCCAGTATGCCCGAGGCGACCGTGCATCGTCTCGTGTTTTCCGTATCTACGTGCTGCGATATATCGCCCCTATAGCTGCGATATATCGGCACACGCTGAATATTTAAACACGAAATTACACATTTTTAGCTAAGTTTGAATGGAGTAAACAGCCTTGACTAAGCCTTCAACGTATTCAAAGCTGCTGACTGACCCTATAACATTCAAACTTTACCCTTATTTAATTTAATCCTCAAAAATACTTAATCCTTAATTACCCATTCATAACATGTGCTTAAAATCCTATTGGTTGATGTCTAAACCTTATAATATAATAAATATAATCCTTAATATCAGTCACATTAATCAAACCTTAGTTTATACTTAATATTCTTAAACTATAGATTAAACTTAGAAAATCTATAAGTACTACTACGAGTGTCCAAATAAAACCCGGTCTGAACCAAAAATCCATGGTAACAAAGATAACACTAAACATACTATAATACTACTAAACAATTAGCTAAGTAAAGTTCTTGGACTCTACACTTCTCTCTGCATCTCCAAGCCTTTATATAACTCATATCGATCCCAAAATTATTCTTCACATCCTCTTTTATGTTGTTTGTCAGGTAGCTAGTGCCATCAGTAGCATATTTGTTCTTAATAAGGTGGCCAATGACCCAAGGTGCTACTTGACGGTGGTCTTTATGTTGCAACTCTAGTGAGCACGTATATACACTATTATAAACAGTGATCTCAAACATCTCAGATCGCGCTAGTTTTTCCCCCTTAATCTCCAACCACAATCAAGATCCTTGCAAGCGATATACAACACATCAGTACACACACTACTTAACCATAAACTCAAATTATTCTTCATTGCGAAGAGAGCCGCTTTGGTTTTCAAAGCCATATTGTGCTCAAAAGTCTTCCCAAGGTGTAGTTCTCCCAACGGTACATCGGATAAGGCTATTTCAGATCAACCAAAGGCCATAATATCTTCTTTTGTAAACATGGGAGCACTTCATTTTCTATGATCTTCTGTCGAAAATATTGGAACGTTCCCTGCATTGTTATATCTGTTCCACCAAAGACGACTAGAGTTGGTGCCAGGTGTTCGACATCCTTGAGTAGGTGGGTTCGCCCGTGCCATAGAACGTACTACCTGTTCTTGTACTTATTCGACTTGCGAATCGCCAGACATGTCAATCTGCACTTCTGCACTATAATATTCCTCTAAATCATACTTGAGTTCTCATTATGTTCAACTATTAGATCGTCATTCACATAGGAATTGTACTCATACTGGTTGTCCCTTAGGTCACCAATAGGACCTCCTAAAGTAGCTCCCTCAGGTCCACCAGGATCTCCCACAAGCTCTCTTTCTGGAACAAAAGTGCCCACCTCACTATGAACTTTATTAACACTGGGACCGGGAGTGGAATATGGAACTGCAATGACAATCTTATTAACATGAGTGACACACAAGGCTAACCTTTCATTAAATGTTACTCCTAAGAATGCACAGACACCAAGATCACTTTCAACATGAACGGGTGTAAACGGTTGGTTGTTGCATGTGTAAGGAACCTCCGATTTCAACCCATACATCAACTTTAAGTTACTTGTGCAATATGTCAATAAGTTGCAAGTATGTTACATTATCCTCCATCAGTATCACCATGCATTAAGGGTCCTTAAAAATCCACTTCTTCCCTTATAATGCCCAAACACCATTGTAAGTTACAAAAACGTAGACAATTGAACCTATGTTGGAAAAAAACAAAGAAATTGTTAAAAAAAACTGTAAAATTTTCACAAATTCATGAAAAATAATATTATCGAGCTCCAATCGAACTCTATCGAGTTCCCATCAAGCTCTCATTGAGATATTATCGAGTTCTTATTGAGCTAACAGTTCTTAACCTGAACATAACCCTAACCAAAACCTTCATCGAGCCCCTATCAAGCACTATTGAGCAATCACCATCGATCCACAATCGAGCAACATCAAACTCTTAACATGACATACCCATCTGCCAATTATCGAGCCCCTATCGAGCACATATTGAGAAAACTACTAAACCAAATATTCTAGGGTCCAATCGAACCCCTATCAAGTTGCCATCGAGCACAATCAAGCAACAAAGCCTAAAACTATCGATATATAATTGAACTATATCGAGTAGCATCGAGCTCATGAAAGAACCTTCTTCTACATACCATAGAGCCTCTATTGAGCAAAAAAATTGCAGAAAACCCCAGAAAATGCAGATTGTGAAATCTCTCAAACAAACCCAAAAAACACTCCAATATAGGCTCAGATCTGTTCGAAATAGCCAAAAAATAAAAAGGAAACAAACAATACCAACACAAAAAATGAACAATCTTTATACCCATGGTTTTCTCCTCCAAAAACCCTCAAAATGGATGTTGTCTTTGATATTGGGGACTTCACAGAGACATTGAAGATGACTAACAACAATTTCAACAAGAAAATCATACAAGTCTGTGAGTTTTTGTGAGGATTTCGTGAGAGAGAGAAAGAGAGAGAGAGATAGAAAAGAGAGAGGAAGAGAAGGTAAAAGGGATTCTTGATATAATGGAAGGAGTATTTTGGGTATGAGGGGAATGTTTAGCATCAAAATGAAAAGATGAATAATGCTAGGATTTTTTAGTAATATTAGACATTATTAAGTATAAATAGTGAAATTTCCCTAAAGATATAATAATATTTACTCAATTAATCTTGATATTTACTATTTTAAAAATGCATATTAAGGTATATATTTTAAATGCATATATCATTATTACTATTTTGAATTAAATTAATTTTGAAAATTTGAATTTTCTTCTTGATAAAAATTTTATTTAAAAGGAAAAAAAATGGAAGAACCTATTCATATCACTTTCTTCCTCTCCCACGAGAAAAAGAGGTGTTAAAAAAAAACACATTTTCATCAAGTTTCCCCTAATTCTCCATTATTCATTATTCATCTCTTTAGCTTACACGTGTTATTCAAAGTTACAGTCACATACGTGGCAATGTTTGATTATTAGGATGAGAAATGAGACACGGGACTGGGAATTTCAATCCTTATTTGAAAGAGTCATGTACTTGATTGCACTTTTTTAGAATAACATTGCTGTAGAGTATTATATGGTCATTCTTATATTCTATTTCAAATTAAATTATGTCCAATTTGATAGGAGTACAGAATTTATAAAAAATTGATCAATCCAATTATAATTTGCGTTCGAAAATTAAATATGCCAAAATCCAATACAACCAACCGATCCAATCCATTACATTTATATATAATTTTAATATATATTTATTATGTGTCATAACATAGTTATTGTGTACCTACGCATACACAATAATTAATGATTTATTTTATATGATATTTGTATTTGGTATACTGAGCTCCTATATATTATCAAGATTTTTGCTTATAAGTTAGGTTGGTATTGTTTTGTATTTTCAACTAATTAGTATTTTTATTTATATTATTTTAATCATTTAGATGAGTAATTAGTATTTTTATAATTGAAATATATTTAAAAATTGAGTTTAAACTTTTACTTTTGTTTTTTATATAAAACTTCAGCCAAAATAAAGGCTCCAAAATATTGGATAAAGGCTCCAAAATATTGGATAAATCCAATATGATAAGCAGAGGTCACATCTAATGTATAAAAGTGTTCTAGTCTAATAGATAATTAAATTGGATTGGATATCTACTGAGTCAAGTTAATTGGGTTGGATTGGTTGTAAAAATCTAATATCTAATTAATAATTTGATCGGATCGGTTGTAAAAATCAAACATCAAATTAATAACTTGATCAGATCAGGTAGGGATAAAAATATTAGATATGAACTAATGAGCATCATATATAATGTCAAGAGGTGTTTGACACCATTAGTATCCCTTAACAATATAATATTCTTTGTAAAAATATTTATTCGTATAGTTAATATAATATACGTTATGATAATTTTTTTAAATGAAGACCTTTTTCTTTATTAATTTTTGGAAGATTTTATATCTAAACTAATTTTTTGATGTAAAGAAAACAAAAAAGACACGACCAACCAATAAATAAACGTTTTTTTTTTTTCCATTGTAACCATATATAACGAAAAGATACAAGTCAAAAAAAGCTATTTATAAATATATACAAATTTGTCACAACATGTCATGTGTAATCAGTCCTGATACATTGACCACTAGATGAAAAAAGATTTTAAAATTTTTAACATGTTTTTCTTACTTACATACATCTATATATTTATATATTTATATTTATATATTCATATTTAAGTTTTTACTAAAGCATATTTAAAATATTATCATGTATTCAACAAGTTCATTTGCCAATTCCCTCCAACAAATCATCTTTAACTTCCTAAGATGAAAGAGAAATAATAACACGGCACCACCGTTACTTACTCACTACTACAAAATACACTTTATGAGACACTTTTCTAGGGCACGCACCTAAATGTAAGTCTTAAAAAATATCTCTGGTATTTTTAGAACTCTCATTGTGAGTCCTTAAAAATCATATTTTAGGACTCGCAACGAGAGTCCTAAAAACATATGCGAGTCTTAAAAAACCTGAATAAAAATTAAAGAGTGGTGACTTTTAAGGGCCACTTTGGGTGTCCTAAAAAAGCACCCATAGCATGTCCTAAAAACTTTTAAGGAAAATATTATAAAAAACTATATTCATTTTCGAATTGGGGCTTTAGCCAGGATTCATCACTGCACACAAGGAAGGCAAGAGAGAAAAAGATATTCAAGGGTCTCGGCAGGGTTTCTCACCGGCGGCCCAAAGCTTAGGTGTTCTCAGATAAACGTGCTGGTATTTTGATAAGATTTTTGTTAATTAATTTGTAATATACGGTACTAGTGCTATATCATATACTTCTATATATGATGGCATATTCTTCGTACCTAGTAGCTATCAAAGTAGACCTTGTTTTAATTTCCCACTTGGCTATTGAATTCCTTTTTTCTTTTGTTTATGTTATACATATTTGTATGAATTTTTTCTTGATTTTATAACCATTAGCTATCAAAGTAGGCTTTGGTTTCTAACTTTTAATTACCTACTTTATATATTTGTTTTCAAAGTTCACGGTATTCTCTTTTATTTTATGTTGTGTAGAGACACTTGTGAATGTTGGTGGTGATTGGCATATGGACACACATGACTTCATTAGACATGTATTAATGGGTCTTTTATAGTTCCTATTTTTGTTCCTTGTTGTATACATGATTTTTTATTGTGTAAACTATCAAAATCTTATTTTGGATATTCAACCATCACTCGGTCAAAGAAAACAAGTTAGTACACTTTTATGCAATTGGGTTTTTCAAATTTTAATGTTTGAAGGTGACTTTAGGGTCATTGAGTATAAGATGATATGTTTTGATTTGGAGATTGTGTGGTATTTTTAAGGCTATGCTTGTGTCTTCCAAGTGTTCAACGATATGCCGCAATCACATTTATCTTTTTATTTTGCAATGTTATTGAGTTTTCATATCAATATCTTTTTATGACACTTTAAATGTGAAAATATGATTTGTTCAAGGAAAACATGTGCATAATAAAGTGTTGCCCCTCTTCAATAAGTCCTTGTTAGCTCAAGTTGTTTGAAGTAAATATTGTTATGAAGATTTGCTTGCAAATGACACTTGCTAATTGCAATAACTTTCTAGGTAAAGCTATACAACTCCATTTATGTAAAATTATTATTATTATTATTATTATTACTAAAACAGAGCAGTTTAATGGGTTGGTAAACATTAATTAGTATAAGTATGAAGTAAGTTAGCGTAATTACTAAATAGGTTTATCATATTTTCTCAAGTAGCCAACTGAGTTATGTTCTCATATTAAAATGAAGATATATATATATAAATATATTTGATTACTTTTAGCTGATTTTTCATTTGATTACTGTTAGCACCTTCTATACTTGATAATTGAATTCTTTATTTTATTACTTTTAGCACCTTCTTTATTTAATAATTGAAAATATTTTTGTCATAATGTCAAATGCACCTTTGACCTCTTACTTAATTTCTGCCATAATATCAGATGCATCTCTCACCTCTCACAATTGGCTCCACGACTAGCTAAGATGGTTCATTATCTGAAGGTATGTTTATTCCTTATTCTCTTTCTGATACAAACTAGTTCTAAACTTCTAAGATGCGATAACTCTTTCTAACAAAACTTTATATTAATGTATTTATACATATAAGATGATGCAAGTTCTATACTAATATATATACATATATTGGATCAATTTATGGATATTACAATCTATGTTGATTAAAAAGAAAAAGTTATGAGATTAGGGTAATTTTGGCATTGCAATACTTATGTGAACTTTTTAAAATCAAATGTCAACATTTGACCTTTTTCTTTTTTTACAATGTTGATTAAAATAAATAGGTTAATATTTTGATTGGTGTTAAAGCATTGGATTGGTAGCTAATTGCAAGAGGTATGTTGTATTTGATTTTTTTTTTAATTTTCAATATTTTACAATTTTGAATGATAATTGTATTACTTTAGTGGAGTTTGAATATCTTAGATATTCATCCGTAGTGAAATAGGTTATGAGAATTCTGTGTGCTGCGGTGATAACGGAAGATTGAGAACTTGCATGTCTTAGAGAAGTAGGTTCTGAGAATTTTGTATGCTGTGGTGATATATGGATGAAAACTTGTGTTGTTTGATTTGTTTGACATGTTGGTGTTGAATGTGACAGATGGCTAGGCTAGTAAATTAGGGGATATGTTGTCCGATTTTCTATAGATGGTGATATGTTGGCTTTTCTCTTTTTCTTGTATTTTCAGTGCAAGATGTGTATTTTACTATGTTTTAATTTTCATATAATATGTTTTTTTTGTAACCTATTTTTTTGTTAAATTTTCATGTAGTATATTTTTGTTAATTGATGTTGTGCTTTGCTCAGTCAGATTATGTTGTGTGATTATATCATTATAGTAATTTATGCATGTTCTACAATTTTCTTGCATAGCACATGTTTGATGAAAGTCCCAAGTTTTATCCTATAATCTTAATATTAGGCTCCAAAATCTAAAGGTTTGAGACACCTTTGAGCATATTTGGGCCAAGCCGGATATTTTTGCGCCTAACAGTACCTACTTCCAGTCTTCCACTTATACAAAGCCTTAAGCTCTTCTTTTTTATCCATTGGTTCCTCATGCAAGCCCAAGGCCTTTCTTTGTCTCTTTTGCAAACACCAATTTTTGATTTAAATTGTTTTTACCAAATTTATGATCACGAGTATCATCTGGAATGTGTTCAAGAGAGTCTATGAGTTTTAGTTAGCCTGTCGTGGTTGCTTAACTAACTTTGTTACAACAGCCATGTGATGGGTTGTTATTTCCGTTTTGGTTTCTTGAGCTTTATATAGTCTTTTGTGCACTAATGAGAACTAACTTTTTCTATCTTTTCTTTGCTTTTCTCTTGTGCACTAATGAGCTTTATATGTACATATATATATATTAATTTAAAAATTAATTCTTTTGTAAAAAATATTATATATAAATATATAATTGACCTCAATGTATCAGGTCTTCTTCAATTTGTGTTTCGTGCTAATTACAATATAGAACTAGAAGCAAGTTTTTTATTCATACAAGTAAATTATCTTTTCTCCAATCTACATGATTTGGTGATCTTTTACATGTATGGGCTTTCAATTATTTAATTTCTTATGCAATTTTTTTATTATTATGACTGGGAAAACTTTATCATGAAATAATCTATTATGTAGTATCAAAAGAAACTCATTTCTTTAGTTCTGTTTTGTGCCATTGGATCTAATTGTTTGGTTTCAAAAACAACATCCTGATTGCTTTAACTCTCATGCCTGGAATATATCATAACAAAATGGTAATGTCATAAATAATGTCTTCTACTTATATGACTGAATAGCTTCTTTTAACTTTTTTTTTTATCACAATTCATTGTTTTTGGTTTGATTTTATTGAGCTTCTGTTTAGTATACAACCTTATATGCTCATTTTCAAGCTTCTTAACAAATCTGAAAATGTATTCAAAGTTTCCAATATTTGTGTTGCCAATGAGGCACATGTGAACTTTGTACAATAAAGAATGACATTTTTACTGATGGAAATTGATTCTCTATTTTATTTGTCTTTCTTTTACTTTTGAAGATAAATTTACATAAGAGTGTTGTTGAATAACTAATAGGCTAGTATATTTGTCATGGTTCCATTTCATTGTGAAAATATTGTTGGATATCTGTATCTATCCTTTCTCTAAATTTGTGAATGACTGTAGAGGTTTTCCATGTCAAGCCCAACACTTTTATTTAATCTTGAACTTAAGACAAAATACAGTAATCTTTAAAAAGGTATTGAGTGGCTCTTATTTCTTTTATTGTTATTTGTATTGTTCTTACTTGCATCAATTTTCATTACTCTCATGAATATCAATTTGATGTATCATGTTGGCTTCTTTATTAAAATATGTTGTGATGCACTATTTGATGCACTTTTAGATTTTTGGTGCTTTTCTTGCTTAGTGCTGCCCCATAAATGTGTTAGATGAAGACCACATAATGAGCTGTAATGAGAAAGGAATTATCTTGAATATTTTGCTTGTTATGCATTCTTTTGTTTACTTAGATATTAAGAAACAACTATTATTAGAATAATTGGGAATGGAAACCATAGATTTTTCTTCATATATATAGTGCTCCACCATTTCTTTCTTTCTATTATTATTTCAGTATGAAGTATTATTCTTGGGATTCAAAAGGGTGAAATAAAAATATCACTTAATTATACTATGCTTTTTCATTTCTTTGATAAATAAATACTTTATCTTATATAAATATATATATGTATGTTATTTACCTATATTATTCTTTTTCTATTCTGTATTTAATATGGCAGTATACGGTCCAAAAAAAAAAATTGGTGTTTTTTTAGTAATTTCTTTTCAAATTTATTTAATACATTTTGGACAATCAAAGGGATATATTTTTTAAAATCAAAATGAAAATTGTAACAATTGTGAGTAAACTTATTTATGTACACTACAATAAAAATCTAGTTATAATTTTTCACGTTCGGTGTATTATAATGTGATTTTTCATATTTCAGGGATAATTTTAGAAAGAAATTCATGGCAGCCAATCCTTACTTTGGAAAGGCAGTGACAAGGGTGAGTACAAGGACAAGAAGAATAAATATATGTTGTTTGACAATAAATTTAGTGTTTTATTATATTTGTAATTTTTATTAGAGTAAATGATTCTTGTTTGAATGGTTAATTATTTACTTTGTAAATCTAGTTATATATTTTTTTAAGGTCAAGACGATTATACTTTTAATAAGTTTTGTTATTTTAATCTATAAATTTTTAGATTAATTTGTATATAAATTTTTCATTTAAATCATAATTTTTAATTTAAAATAACAATAAATAATTTTTTTAAAAATTAAAAATATAACTTTTAAGGGAACCCTAAGAGAGTCCTAAAAACCTTACTTAAAGGCACTCAGCAAGATCTTTTAGAACTCGTAACGCGAGTCATAAAAACCTTAGTTTTTAAGGCTCTCAAATAGAGGACTCGCAATGCTAGTCCTAAAAAGTTTTTTTTTGTAGTAGTGTATTGTGAATAGATTTGATCATGATTATTATGGTCTAATTTTTTATTTATTATAATGTGTAAAGTTGATCTCTAATCAATAAATAATTATAAGATATTTTATAACTTTAAATTATACAACAACCAGAAGACCAATTATTAATAAATTATTGCTAATGATCAACTCTAGCTGTCTAGGGTTTATAAAAAAAAAGTGCATACTAGTGCTCCAATGAGATAAGTTATCACTAGTGCTCTCAAGGAGTTGTCTGCGGTTTGATACTCAGTGAGAATCATTTTGAAGTTCCCAGTTCAGTGAAATGGCAAACATGGCTAATGAGGCTATGGAGGCATTGGAGTTGGCTAAATGGTTGGAAGATGCTTTGCAAATCGACATAGACGACATGGAAATGGAGCTTAGTCGCTTGGAAGATAACCACGTGTATAAGAGTATATGATACTTGGAAATATTTTCTCGAGAACTAGAGTATCATGAACAGTGATGAGGGGTTCTCTCAACATAGCATGGACACGAATCAAAGGGCAGAAATGGGATGCCTTGGACAATGGTTTTCATGTGTTTCGGTATAACAATGTCGAGGATGTGAAATGGGTCCTGGAAGGAAGTCTGTGGTATGTTGGCGGGGCATTACTTGCGATTTAGCCATGGGCGATGGAGCAACATTACTCGGAGGTTGAGTTTTCTACAACCCCTATTTGGATGCACATTCCCAACATCCCTATTGGTTGCTGTAACACTCCAAACTTACATAAACTAGCAGCAAAGGCCTCAACGGTCTATCACATCTCTGACAATGCCCCCGTTATTGAATCAGTACATTATAGTTTCGTGCTAACGTTGAAATCAACAAACCTTTAATGTATGGCTTCCCTTTAAGATGTGACCTTCTACCACCAGTGTGGCTACAATACAAATATGTGAAGCTCCCTAGGATTTTCTATAAGTGTGAGATTTTGGGGCATGAGTAGAAACATTGCTTCCGGCCACCTACACTCATCCATAACAATGTTGGGGAATATTTTCCTATATTTGGTGAATGGATAAAGGTTGCGAGTTTGCAACATCCTCCATTCCATGAACGTAGACCTAAATGGTTCGGTGAGTGGGTTGCTAGGAAGAATAATTCGTTAGAGGTGATCCGCGAGGATCGGCATTGTGAGAACAAAAACCAGGAGGCCCTTCACCAAGATCAAACTGCGACAACGTCCAAGTTTCTATGGGGTCAACTCCAACTAAAATGTGGAACCTACAGGGATCAAATTGCCTGGATTATTCTTTTAGTCGACAGGGCCATGTTAATGTAACGACTAACAATAGGGAGGGCGTTATTCCAAAGTCAAGGTCTAAACGACATTTGGGTAAATCATCTCTCCGCCTTGGTTCAAAGCATAAGTCTCGGGCGATTAACGACAGTGATCAAGATACTAGTTGGGTAAGTGACGAACACCTACATCTCCACGACTGTCGGAATGGTACTGCACAAAATGACAAGTGGAGTGCGGATGTGGGTGGGTGTAGGATGAACGTACAGGCCTCACCCATGCAAAAGGACAATGGGTGACCACCTCCAGAGGTAGTGGAGTCATACCCAGCTATCCCCCCCCCCCCCCCTTTGAGAGGAATTTGAATTTAGTTGTGGACTCCCCAACTGTCTTGCCTAAGCTTTTCGAGGCCCAACGAGGATGTATTTGAAAGTGGTAGACCAAACGACCTAGGATTAGTAGGCCAATATCCTCAAGGCCTTCTTTGGGCCTAATTCAGTTATGATTTCGTGGCCCAGTACTGAGTGTTAGGCCCAATCTTTCAGCATTTTCTTGGGCTAGGAGACAGTTGAGAAGTTTCAGCCCAATCTTATACTGGTGAACTCGTTGTTTGTCTTTGATGATTTGGTAGATCATTCCCAGGGACGCATTCGTAAAAGGAAAGTTGCACAGAGTGTGATTCCACTGCCCCTCCTTCATCCTTCGCAACTTCCATCGTGTCCGCAAGTGAGGTTCCTCCAGTTCAATGCACAAATGGTAACCCAACTACTCAATTCAATGGCTCTCAAGGTGATTTGCCTATGGTGCCCTTGGTGTCAAGCGCATTATATGTAAATCAGTCCCTCCGTATCAATGAGGGAGATTCCTCTTGGTAACTCAAAGGGAAATTGAAGATCCATACTACCCCAATTCGGAGGAAAAGGAAAAAAAAATCCATCCCTAATTCGT